>NC_081415.1:630726040-631026040 GCF_030272615.1 Cryptomeria japonica | reverse complement strand
GTCACCCACTGCAATCTGTGAAATACCACAAGAGGCAAGAGAAGTAACCAACTGCTGAGTGTGTGTCATATGGTGAGAAGCACCAAAATCAAGAATCCAAGTGGACCCAGAGGTTGAAGCTCTAGCAGTGAGAGCATGGCCTTTCCCTATGGAAGGAGAAGACGCCTGAGGTGAGGAAATATGATGCTGCTGCATGGCTTCCTCTAAAGCCTCTAATTGTTTCCAACACCTGGAAATTGGATGTTTGTCCTTTCCACAAAAACTGCAAGTGTCTGATGATTTCTTCTTAGTCTTAGAGGAAGACTCACCGAACTATGAAGATTTCCCTTGTTTGGGAGGAACGGGTTTTGAATCAGACTTAGGAGCAGGCTTGGAGGAATTCTCACTACCTGCAGAAGGCTTTTTCTGCTTCGGTTTTAGCTTCTGTTTGTCCTTCTCCTTAGAGGACTGAGCAACCAATGCTTTGTTCTTGGAGCCTGAGAGCGTATCCAACTGAGAAAGATGAGACTGCTCACGAGACAAGGGCTCACAAAAGACATCAAAGCTGGGCATGGTGAAATTAGTACCCAAACCATCCATGGTGGAGTAGAAAGCAGAGACAAAAAACTGAAAGGGACCCCGAAGCTTGGAAAGAATCAAATGAATGCACTCTGTATCGGTCTTGTTCTTTCCACATCCCTGAAGAACAGATCTGGTAGTCTTGAATTTGTTCAAAAAATCCTCAATAGTGGGAAAGGTATCCGGTAACAATGAAGTCAACTCTACCTCAATCTGTAATGCCCGAATCTCATTGACCCTCCCAAAGAGAGAATCAAACTTCAACCACATATCCCAAGGAGTAAGCAACTCATCAAGGTGAAACAGAAGACTTTCGGAGACATGCAAAGCGATCAAACCCATGGCCTCATCCAGCTTGTTCCGGTACATAAGAACCTCATAAGGATGGTGAAGGTCTGGCTGAACCTCATCCAATGTAGCCCACAACTCTTGTGACCTGAGAAGCCTTGTGATGCGGGGCTTCCAGGTGTGATAGTTGTGTGAAGTCAACAACTCAACTGAAGGATCTGCCATGAGAACAAAGAAAAAAACTCTGCACCTGCTTGTTGGTTGTTTTTATTATGTGATCTTTCAAAATAGACAGAAGATGCAGAAGGGTTTGTTTGTTTTGAGAGTTTAGGTGTTCCTGATTTCTGAGATAAATGACAGAAAGTGAGAAAAAAAACACCCCCCCACAATGGAGAAACCCAAACCCTAGTACATAGTACTGAGAAGGAAGTAGTGCATAAGCAAAAAAACTTCAAACTGATATCTCATGTACCTAGTGAAAATTATGAGAAAAAATATCACAAATATGAAGAGATCATGCTGAGATCTTTCCAACGCCTATTCGTTTTCGAAAAACGGAGTCCGTTTGCCCATTCTATGGCCCAAGAAGTGCAAAAAAGAAGCCCGACTTTGACTAGTAAAAAACATAGTCAAACAATAGATCTAAGAAAAAATTCTACCACCACAAGGTCCGACTCAGAATCACCTTTCCAATTCCTATTCGTTCGCCAAAATCCGACTCCGGATGCACGATCTAGGCCCAAAAAACCAACCCCCTCTCAAAAAGACTAGAGAGGAGGGACTGGTTGTGCTCCGGGCGGAGGTGGGGCTCGGGCCGGGCAGAGGTGGCGCGTGGGCCGGGCGGAGGTGTTGCTAGGGTAGAGCGGCGCAACGGCTGGGCGGAGGTGGTTCACCGGCGGGGGCCGGAGATCTTCGTCGGAGCGGGAGCAGGGACTTGCCGGCGGGGGCCAGGGCTCGGTCGGCGACGAAAACTTGCCGGAGCGGTAGCACAGACTTGCTAGCGTGGGGCCGAAGCTCGGCCGGCAGCAAAAACTTGCCAGAGTAGTGGCAGGAGCCAAGGCTAGAGGCTGGCAGCGCCTGTGGGGCCGGCCTGACAGGTCCATACGGCGCCGGACTGTCAGGTCTGGTACTCGTAGGTTTTTTAAAAAAACCTCCTTTTTTTTTTAATGCGTTTTTTATTTGTTTTGATCTTTTTTTTGAATTTTTTTTTTTTTTGAAAAATCAAAACAATTCGGCCTGCATGCCGTAAAAAAGCAATTTTTTTTTCTTCAAATTTTTTTCTTGATTTGCGTGCCAGGGTCGTACGGCCTGGCTTGGAGAGAAAAAAATCACCCAGATGCTTAGGGGTCAAAAATGGACAAATTTTATATGACTATAGGGGTTTTTGGGTCTTCTGAGCACGATGGTGAGGTCCATTTAGGCCCAAAGTGCTCAGAAAAAAAAAAACCTTAACCCTAAACACACAAAAAAAAGCCTGAAACCCCAGATCTGCTTCAAATGCAAAATTCTCAAAAAACAAGAACAGGTAGCTGCAGATCTGAGCTCTGATACCATATAGGAGTTGAGAAATACAACCCCACAGTAGCCTGAAGATCTTCTGCAAGCTGAATAACCTGTTACAAGGAGAAGCAATGAAGCAAAATCTGAAGAACAAGAAAAACACAGGAAAAACTATTCCCCAAACAAGAGAGCTCCAATTCACCAGAAAAAAAGTATTGTGAAAAGATAATACAATGAAAAGAAAAATAACCTCTAATAGGTCAAGAAACCCTAAAAAGGGAAAACCCCAGGTTTGCACATAATAATTAATTAAAATAATTAATTATATGCACCTAATGTTAGCTTAAGTGTAAAAAGATAATTGGAAACTTAAAGAATTAAACAAATAATGTTTAATTAATCAAGTAAAGACCCAATTACTCTAACATTGAGTCCTTCTTTCACCCATGTATGAGCTTGTTGAACTTGAGGTTTTTTCCGGGCACCTACTCATGGAATGTCCAACTTGATTGTAATGATAGCATCTACCAGTGAAGATTGTATTTCCTCTTCCTGAGCTTACAAACCTGCCCCTAAAATTGCTTCTTCCTCTAAATGTTCCTCTTTGTGAGTCCCCACTTCCTTCTTGGTTTTGTTGCTCTTCATTTCTTGGAGCATTCTACTCTCTACCAAAGGTTCCTCTACCTCTGAAATTCTTACCACCTCTATGTTTCTGATTTTGTTCACTTCTCCTCTTAATCTTTTCCTCTGCCCTTAATGCCAACTGAAAACACTTATGGACAGTTTCTGGTGTGAAGATTCTTATTTCATCTTGTATGTTTTGCCTAAGTCCATTCATGTACTTGGCCAATTTCTCCACTTCATTCTTATTCTTCCTAGCCCTCAAACTAAGTTTGTGGAATTCCTCAATGTATGCATTGACATCTAGTTCCCTTTGTTTCAAATTTTGTAGTCTCTTGTGGATTTGAACTTCATAATCCCCTGGTAGGAATTGAGCCTTAATCCTTATCTTCATACGCTCCCATGAAGTTATCTTCTTCTTACCTTCTTGTACCTTTCTTCTTGCATCATGTTCCACCAAACTAGGGTTGATCCCCTCAATCTTGATTTGGCCACATTTACTCTTTTCTCCTCTGCTACCTCCTTATAATCAAAATGATTATTTAGGGCCTCTATCCAATCTAGCAACTCTTCTCCATTGAGATTTTCATCAAAGGTGGGTAATGCATCCAAATTATCTTTGAAGATGGATTCGACTGCATCCAAGAATAGCTTTTGGTCTTGAGGCATTGCTACTACTTCTTGTTCCTCTCCATCTTCCACTTCTTCATTTGTCTCATCTCCCCATTTTGTCTTAATCTTCCCCTTCTCCTTCTTAACATCTCTGGCTCCTTTGCTTCCTTCATGATCCTTCAATCCTTCTATCATCTCTGCCACCATCTGTTGGATGGCTTCTGGAGTCTTATCCTTTGGAGGCATTGAACTTGCTTCTGATTCTTCACAGTCTGACATACACCAAATATTTCAAAGGGTGGCTTTGATACAACTCTGATGCAGAGAGTCTTGGACCTTGTTCTATTCACTTTCTTCATTTCTGGTCTCAGTCAACCCTCTAACTCCTCAAGCCCATCCAATGGAACTTGGTAGGGGTTTTCCTATCTAGACCTCCAAGGTCTGATCCACTTTGCCTTTCCTCCAAGGTATATCTACTAATCTTAGACAATCAACAACTCCTGTCGAGGCTTCCACCTCAATCCCCAACACCACTCCTAAAGCTCCAACAACCTCTGCAAAGGATCACAACACACCAACTTGTTCTAGGTGGGAAAAATACATTTACATAGTGAATTTGAAGTTTTTTAGGTTTTTTTGCACCTTCAAACCCATTGCTAAGGTTTCCTAACCTCTCTTTGTCTATACCGGCTCCCAAATAGGCCCTCCATTGGCAGTTTTCAAGGCTTAGTTTGAAAACACCCTAAACAAGGCCACAAATAAATTGCAGATTCAAGCACCCTCTTCAGAGTTGCATACAATATTGAAGAATTACATCTGAGTTTTCCGTACACATGTGGGAACCAAAACTATCCTATTTTCAAGGGTTTAGGCCTACCCGAGTGACTTACAAACTTGTTCTTCAAAACCTTCACTAGTCAAAACATCTACCAAATCTAATTAGGGATTCTTCAAGGGAACTTAGAGGGATTTCCAACCATGGGTCCATTTCTCTTCCACCAATCCACATGTGCTCGGAATTTGTACATCTTTTGTTGTCCTAACTCACTAACTCCTAGCAGTGAGTCTAGGGCTTCATTGCACAAACACCATAAAGGCCTGCAAAACAACAAAACCTACTCTAATCATATGTATAGACCCTAACCTATAATTCCATTTGATTTCAATTGGTGCCATCAATGGATGCTTAGTTAGAGCCATTTTGCTCTTAAACCCTACTTTGCAAGGGTTTTGCACCTAGTTATAGAGGATGAATGAGATCTCTGCAACCAAACACACTTAGAACTACTAATCTACCTTGATTGAAAGATGTTTCAACAAACTCTCATGCCCTGCAATGAGATTCTACTGACAAGTCCGTACTGGACCGTACAATGCAACAAAAAACCAAGAAAACTGTTAAAATGGTAAAGAAAATGAGATTTGCTTACAACTCAAAAAATTGTTCTTGCATTCCAAATTCTCCAACCCGTACAATGAAGGTATTTTGGATTATATGCCCATGTTTCATTTTGTTGAACCAACTTTTCAATGCTAATCATCAAAAATGCAAATTTTGCAAAATGTTGCTCAACAACTTTTACATCTTTTTGACACCTTGGTTGCAACTTTGCACTCAAGTGCATTCCGAGGCTCCCAAAGGCCCTCAAGCATCCTAGAAGACCTAAACACAAAACAATAGACCCCTATTACATGATGACAATGATCTATAGTACTACTCCTATGATCAACATTAGCATTCCAACTTCCTAGGTTGATAGCATCCCAAACACAAATGACACAACCAAAAGCTTGAGCAACTCAACCATGGCTCTATTGAGTCCCAAATGGTTGGTCCTTTATTACATCATGAAAGACAACACAATAACTCAGGAAAAACTAAATTGCATGCTTGGAGTGTTAGGTTCACTTCACCACCTCCCTTGGTTCACTCTATCCCTCTCCTAAGGATCCTCCTACCAATGAGGACATGTTAGTGCAAAAAGAGACCATTAACCTTTCTTTTAAAACTCTCCCTTCTAAGGATGAAGTTTTGAGGAATAATATTGATCTTTCTCCTAAAATGTTACTCTCCCATGAGAGTACCTTAGAGCAAGAGGATGATATCATAAACACCTTCCTTAATGTTACATTACCTTCCATACATTGTACCTCTCCTATAGAAGAAGTGTTGATAGACATTGATTTATCCCCTCCCAAATTTGGTCCTACCAATGAGGGAACATTGGTGAAAGAAGAGGTTATGAATAATTCTTACAAAACTCTCCCTTCTAAGGATGAATATTTGAAGAATGATGTCCATCTTTCTCCTTAAATGTACCTCCCATGAGGATCATTTGGTGCAAGTGGATGATATTGTCATCACCTTTCCTAATGATTCTATTCCCCCTTTTCATTTTAATGAATTTCTAACTAGAGATGAAGCATTAATTAGTTATGTTTTTCCTTCTCCTAAAGCTTGGCTTACCCATAAAGATACCTTGGAGAAACAAGATGAAATCATTAGCAATTTCCTTGATTCTCTCCCTTCTAAATATGTATCCTTGGAGAATGTAGCGTCGTAAATTGTACACCCTTAATTGGGCGATACCATTCAACGCTTAGGTTAGCACCCGACTTAGTGAGTTTGCATCTTGTATTTCAAATTCTCTTTAAGAATTTAATTAATTAATTTAATTAAATCTAAAGTTTTCTTTCATCACTTTATACATCATAAAATTGGGCCCTTAACCCTAAGTGTGCCCCTTTTTGTTTTATTCTTTCAATTAATTAATTCATCAAAAGCCCTAATTATGTCCTATTTTTAACTTCAAGGCTCGATTTCACATACCTAAACACCTTGAATCGTCTTCTTATGGAATTGAGTTTAGAATCACGATACCTTGCTTCCCTAAAAATTTGGGAAAAATTTGGTCGGACTGAGGTGATGCCTCTTGGTCCCTACTTTTTCGCCCCGAATTTTGGGAGCATGTTTTGGTGGTATTTTTAAGTTTAAATCCAAAGGATTACAAAACTATATTGATTCTAAGTTGACCTATGATAAAAAAACAAAGTTAGGGTTTCATACATATAGCCTTCTCTTTCCTCATTTGATGGAGCCATCTAGCAATTTTGAAGGAGCGTCTTATGAAGTGAAAGTGCAAGTTTATGTGAAGTCTTCAATCAAAAAATCAAGCATCTATCAAGTCTACATCAACCATTTTTATCATCAGTTGAAGATTTGAAGATATTGAATAATAATAGCAGATCATCGATTATTGATTGGCTTGTACCTCTCCCTTAGGGTTTGGTATAATTTCATGTTATTTGCATATCTTTGTATGAGTTTCATAACACTCATTTTTCAGATTTACATGCATGCTTTAGATCCATCATTGCATTTGTGATTTGAAGCATTTACATTTATTTAGGGTTTATTCTCCAAGCATATGGTAGAACTCTAGATTTACTTTTTTGTTCATTGAGGATCTTGCATACACACAAGATTCTTGCACACACATTTTCAGTACATTATCATCTATTTTTGGAGTTGGAAATCAGCAAAACAAGGGGTTTGACTAAGGAAAAACCCTATATATCCACCTAGACACCATTTTTCAAGTTACAAGTGCAGGTATAGAAATCCAACATACACACGATCTTCAGAACTGACAAGACACACAGGTGCAGACTTAAGATCAAAGGAAAATCTTAGTTTTCTAAGACTAGGGCGTGGCGCCCTAGTCCTCTATGTTTTTCTACTTCCTATGGAAATTCAACACTAGAGACTCATAGATAGTAATTTATAGTAGTACATGTCTATGCAGTATCAGAGACCAAGGCGTGGTGCCCTGCTCCTGCTCAGTTATGCTCAAATTTAGGTGACAAGTGCACATCTGAATTCCATTTCTTGCTCTGTACTCTATGTTTTAGTTTTAGATCTACAATTTTCAATGTTTTAGTTTACATTTGCACTTTTTCTTATCTCCCAAGCCTAGTTGATTATTTCATTGCATTTTTCACATCTCCTCTTCATAGCAACAAAGGAATAGAAACCCTAAATATATTCCTTGACTCCCTCTTGCAAGAAGTATCCAAAGTGAATCATCTCCTTAGGCTCTTTCGTATTCCAATGTGTGCATGAGAGTGGGATTAGGTCTTAATTTACTTGATTCCATTTTATTCTTATATAAAGAATAAAGAGATTAATCAAGTCAATACCATTCATGTTTCTAGTTATGAAACACATAAGCCCACGAATCCTCCCAATATCCTTAAAGTTGTAAAATACATATGTGAAAGATGTGATATGGAAAGACAACTGGAATAAAATTATGGTTTTGAAATACATCACTCATTTAATGCTTGTGTCATAAATAAATATCCCAATGTTCTTCTCACTTCCCTTCCTCCCCCCCTTATCCTAAGAAGCATGTTGATAAGGAACCTAATCTTGTTGAGAAACTCCATGAAATCTTAGCTAAGATTTCCCTTTGGGACTTGATTCAAACTTCACCTTCATACCATAAGTTGATCCAAGAAGCCATACAAAGAGTGTTTCCTCATCCTTCTTCTAAACCAAATGATATTAAACTCTCACAAGATGAATTACCTTATATAAAGATTAAAAATAGAGATGATCCCCTTTATGATTACTCTATTTGTATTTATGAACAAAATATAAGAGGTAATTTAATTGATAATAGGTCAACACTTAATATTTGTCGTGTTGACTTATTGGATAATATAAATTGGGATTATTTTCTATTCAACTCGATCCTATTTGTGTTTGTGGCTTTGATAATGTTCCTAGAGAGTCACTTGGTATAGTCGTATTACCTATTAAAGTAGGACCAGCGACTTTACCTACTCCTATTCATGTCATGCCCAACCATCTTAATTATAACCTCCTTCTAGGTAGATTGTGGATTCATGCTATGAAATCAATTCCTTCTACCCTTAATTGTACAATCAAATTCATATATAACAACGAACTTCACACAATAAAGGTTGATCCTAATCCATATGATTTTGTTCATGATGAAGTAGGGTGCATTTCTCCCTTTAATACTATGATTCCTTCAACAAAACAATCTCCTATGAATGATGCTTCCTTACCAAGGAATTGGGGTACATTATAATTTACACCCTCTTTCAATGGGTATATGATCCCTCAATCTAATAATTAAGCCTTCAAGGAGCATTGTGTTTTATTTATCCAAGCTTCTTCTAAATTAATTCTCACCTCTCTTCCAACACACATCTTGATGATAATGGGGGCTCTTTAGAATTTGACACTAAGAATGAACCCTTTCCTCTAGACATTTTACCATCAATGCATGGACACAATGGAAATGGTTTAGGATGTGTACAACAAAGTTTTGATGGTCATGAGAAATTTGCATCACATTTTTCCAAAGAGGGTCTAGGTTTCCAAAGTCCTCCTTTGTCGACATCCCCTCCCCCATTGTCTAATACATATATATCTTCTTACAACTTCTCATCAAAATAAGAGAGTCTTTTGTATTATTTGGTTGAAGCCAACTTGATTACTCTCCCTTTAAAAAATAAAGGAAAGAATCGTAAAAAAAATCAAGGCAATCCTTCTTTTTTCAAGTATCATCAAATCCATGGTCATTCTACTAATGAATGTCATGATTTAGTGGAAAAAATTCAACTACTTATTGTAACTGGTATCATTCAAGTACTTGATGACAATGAGTTGGATTTCCATCTTATTCCTTCCAAATAACATTTATGTTCCTATTATGTTGCTCCTCACTATGTGACATTGTTAGCTTATTTATTAGGGGATCTTGTCATTCATTGGTGGTACAATTTTAGGTACAATCATACTTAGGTAGCAACATAATATTCTTGTCTACATGCTTGGGGGGAAAGAATAGCCTTTCAATCATCCTTTCTTTCTAAGGACTCACTTTTCCTTTGTGGAGTTACATTTTTCATAATTTGATGTCATTTCTTGTATATAATTATCCTTCAAGTGAGTAAATGTGTGTTCCTTATTTAGGATCTATTCTTCCTTGAAATGGTTTGTCTTTTATGAATAATTTCTCCCTAGTGAATGTGTGCAATCCTTCACTAAGAATCCACTTTTTCCCAAACATTGGAGAAGGTGTGTATTCTTAGTCCCTTTCTCCTTTCTAAAATGTCATCTTTATTAAATATCCCCTATATTTTTGGTGGATATCTTTATGAAAAGATCTCTTCCTCCTTTGTCAATAATGCATCCATCTGAAGGATCCCTTTGCATTTGTTGCAAGATGTCTCTTTTACAATTATCTATTCCTTTCTTAGAGAAATGAATCCTATTCAAGAATCTTTCTTTCTAGCTTGGAATGCATGCATTGTTGTTTAATGGATATCTCCTTGCTATTGAAGGTGAGTATCCTTGTTTTTATCTACCTTAATATATCAATATAGGACTATGTTGACATCTTAAGGGGGGGCATATATGTAGCCTCCTACTTGCATTTTAAACTACTAATTATGAATTTGGGATTGTTTCATGCTCATGTTTCATTCTTATTTTATCTATAATTTACGGGATTTTTGTATCTTCACGCTTCATCATCATTTTATCATTTGTCTTATACTAGGTACACATGCTCAAAACTAGAAAAAATAAAGTCTTATATGAGATGTTCCCAAAACTAGACATTTTCCTTTTTATTTAAATGTCTTATATAGGTTGTTGCATGCTCAAAACCATACAAAACAAAGTCTTATAGGAGATGCTTAATTCCTGAAACCAGACAACAACATATGCAATAGGGTGAGTGGAACTAGCAAAACATAGCTAGACTATTCTAACTCTCCTCCCCAACATGGATCACCTATCTTGATGCAACTTGCTAGCCCATGGAATCCATATCCCTTCTTTCTCTCCCATGAACACATAGGATAACACACTTTGATAAGTGTTGGATCATGGTTTCTTGTTCTTTCAATTGTTGTATGTCTTTTTTCTTTCTATGAGTCCAATTGTTCTCTTACAATTGCATGTCAAGAATGATATTAGTAGTTGAGATATTTTGTTGATCAAGGTCTCTTCAACTATTTGACTTGAAATTTTGTGTTTTAGTACTAACGTTGTTTGGTTTTGTTTATACTTGAAGGTTACTTACATGGATTGATAGAATCCTATGCTTGGGGGCTTGATCATCCCTCAGTATTATCATATCCCTAGTTTGTCTTTCTCTCAAATGCTCTATTTCTTCATTTATACTTTACTAAGAGTATGACTGTAAGATCATACTCCGCTAAAGTGGGGGCTAAATGTAGCATCGTAAATTGTACACCTTTACTAGTGTGTCCAATTTCACACTCTCCTAGCACTTATTTATAGCATAGTAAATTATCACTGGTCCAATTTACACATCATATTTATGCTCAGACTTTAGCGTGTCCTACTCTCATCCCTTGTCTAGATCTGATTTGACCCCATTCTCCAACTTTGAGGCCATGAACACCCATTCGTGGGTCCCCTGGTGAGTTACCCCTCTCCATTGAGATTTATCTTGGTCCTATTTGTAGAGGGACCATGGCACCCCAAAACTCTATATTCCCTCTCAATGGGGCCCAATTTTGAAATAGGGTAGGTGTTGTATCTCCCCGACATGAATTGATCCCTGTGGCTATACATGACCGTTGGGGGTTGACTTAACTGGTAAATTACCTATGGAACCCTATATAAAGACATTTTATCAACCTATTTTCATCTAACAATATAAGAAATATAAGACTCATGCATCTGTGAAGCATTCATCAAGCATTTTTTAGAGATCTTTAGGGTTGCATATTCATCCTTCAAGCATTGTGGAGAAAAATTACATCAATTTTGTGCAAGGATGTGTGTGTGTGTGTGTGATTAGGTTTTTTCATGTTCATGTGTTTGTCATGCCATTACATTCAACATTTGTGACTGCATTCAAAGAGAAAAGCATTATTATCAATAATTACATATCTAAGGTATATCTATTCAGTATTTGCATTATTTTATTCAAAGTTAATTCCTAAACCAAGGTTTGACTTAGGTAGACCCCTATTCCCAACAATTTCCCCTTTCTTTCTGTGTGCGGGATATAGGTATATATTTGTGCTCGGGAGGATCGACAGAGTTCATAGAGATGAACAGGTTCAACTTTCGATGACAAAAAATTTGGAGGACCATGGCGAATTGATACTACTTGGTCCCTAAAAACCAAGTTGAACTTCTTAGAGTGGATTCCAAACATATCACTTTACCCAGATCCAAGTCTGTGGCTCCGTGCGATATTTATAACATATTGTTTCTACCAAATCACTTCATTTATCACCTATTTTACCCTAATCACCTGTATACGGTGAAAATGGATAACAACAATATTGAAAGGCTAAATAAATTCAACCACAAAACCCTAGCCTAACAACAACAAAGATCCACCATAACATATGAAGATTACCTAAGACAATGCAAATCAAATAAAAGCACAAAGATTATACCATCACATGTCCAATAAGGTTTGAATCTCCATTCTTCCTATCTCCATTGATCTTGCTTGATATATTTGCTCTTAGATTTTATGTGCACAAGAGCTAAACAAAGAATGGAAATGTGGTTGCAAGTAGGATCGCATTTGAAAGTGCAAAGCGTAGTGTAGTCAATTGATCAAGTAGTTAGGGTTGATAATGAAGGAAGAATCTCCTTATATAGAAGACACTATATGAAATGGAGGGATAAGATTGAAAGGTGTAAAAAGAGGTCGGCTATGATTAGAGGGTAGGTAGAGAAAATAAGAAAATAATGAGAGGGTAGGTAGTATATGAATTAAGAGATGAATAACATGTGTCATAGGTAGAAAAGGTTAATGAATTAATTAAATAAATAAAGATTTATTTAATTAATAGAAGAAGTGGGATCAATTAAATAAATAAATATTTATTTAATTTAGGAAAAGGATAATTTAAATAAATAAATGTATTTATATAAATGAGAAATAAAGCTAGAAGAGGATAAATGAATTAATTAAATAAATAAAGATTTATTTAATTAATAGAAGAATTAGGCTAAAATAATTAAATAAATAAAGTATTTATTTAATTAGACATGACAATTTTAGGTGTCTACATTTTGCCCCTCTTTGAGACAATGCAGCTTGTCGCGTTGTTTCAAAGAAAATAATATGAACTGATACAAAGTTGCCCCAAGATGGGAATGATATGCCCCCTCGAGAGATTGGATGAAAAATGTCTGGAAAAATCACAGACAATCTCTCGATAAGAAAGAATGGCTAGAATGGACTGACTGGATAGGATAGAGTGACAGAGTCACGAGATAATGAAGATTGACTCGGGAGACGAGGGCTAGTACTAGAGCTAGAGCAGTCTATAAAATAGGCCAGGAGGGGAATACATCCTCATTGTCATTCACACATTCAAGAGATCAAAGTGCAGAGAGAGAATAGAGCAGCAACAGTCAGCAGCGATGGCATTGGTTCACATATTCAATCGCGTTCACTGATTTCAGAGGCTAGCAGATGCAGGCAAGCCGGTAAGTACCTCAAAACCTCCTTGTGCTTTGTCGCATTAATTGTTGTCATAAATGCATGCTAGGTAGTGCAATAAATGCGCTTTTAGGATAATGTCAAAAATGTGTAGGTGCGTCTACGTTGGTGCCAGGCGCGTCCAGGTTGGCTAGGCACGTCTGCGTTTGTGCCAGGCGCGTCTATGCTGGGAAAAGCATCTGTGCCAAATGCGAGGGCATCTATGTTGTGCAGGCGCATTTGTGAAATATGGGCATGTTTGTGTAGGACAGGCACGTCTGTGCATAGCATAGGCACATCTGTGTATTTCAAGTGCGTCTGTGTAGAGCAGGTGTGTTTGTGTAGTCTGTAAGCGCGTTTATGTCATGAAGGCATGTTTATGTTAAAATATGCATTTATGTCTTCTAGGGAAAATCGGCAGTTTTGTGATGAACATACACTGTCGATTGGATAAACTACTGAGAGGATACACTCAAGCAGGTCCTCTAGGGAAGACTAGGATAGCAGATAGGGCTAGGTTTGACAATTCTGTGATAGAACATACGTTGCCAATTAGGAAACTACTCAAGAGGATACAGTCAAGCAGAGGCCCTAGGATAGGATAGATCAAGGCACTTTGTGATGAACAGTGAGTACCAAGACATAGTACTTTGTGATGAATAGGGAGTACCAATAGGAGCAACACTTTGTGATGAACAGGGAGTGCAAAAACACGTAGTACTTTGTGATGAATAGTGAGTACCACTAGGATAAATAGCAACACTTTGTGATGAACAGTGAGTGTCACTAGGATAGATAGCAACACTTTGTGATGAACAGTGAGTGTCACTAGGATAGATAGCAACACTTTGTGATGAATGGCGAGTGTCACTAGGATAGATAGCAACACTTTGTGATGAATAGTGAGTGTCACTAGGATAGATAGCAACACTTTGTGATGAACAGTGAGTGTCACTTTGACTGACATGATTGATTTGCTTGACTGCAGGAGTAATTGCCTATGCTGGAGTCACAGGACAGATTCCCATCGACTCAGAGGTTACGACCAGAGTTGACATTCGAGGACAGGGCTGCCATTGAGGTTATGGGTCTGAGATATATTTTGTATGTGCCTGAGTTTTGGGCGAACATGGGTTTGCTGATTGCACTTACTGAGAGGTGGCACTCGGAGACATGCACTTTTCATTTGCCTATGGGTGAGATGACAATCACCTTAGAGGATGTGTATAGGATACTACGGATACCGATCGATGGGGAGTTGATTCCTTACAATTCAAGATGGAGACAAGGAGGCATTGAGACGAGTGTTCCGGGATCCAGGACTAGAGATGAGGGTTGGACATGTGGCTTGGGATACCATGACACAAACAGGATTGGCACTAGTGGTGGTGTTGGAAGGAGTTATCAGTGGGTTCCTGTGTCCGGATAGGGCGACATGAGGGTTGGCTGTGTTACCATATGTATTTTGACATCATTGTATCATGACACTTATGATTATATATATGAGATTCATCCTTGCAGCAGCTATATGCATGTGTACCTATGTGATGAGGTGTTTCATGATGTATGTTTCTATGTGATGGTTATGATATGGATGCAAATATGTACATGATGGAATGCAATATATTTTGTTATTTTATGTTTTTAATATGTTATGCCAATGCAAATGTGAATGTATGAAACACAAATGAATATGATAATGCAAATGATTATTTACATGATGAAAATGTAAAATGTGCTAATATGTGTTGTGTGTAGGATGTGATGCAATTGTGATATCTATATGTATGTATGAAAATGAGATATGTGGTAATGTAGGTGCAACTACATGAAATGCAGATATTTTTTGGTGTGTCATTATACTCAGTCATGTGATAGCAGGCTACACGGAATCAAGAAGGATGATGGAGGTCAATTAAGAACAGGGGATGGAAGATAGAAGATATGAAAGTGAAAGAGCTTCTTGTGCGTTATCATCATTGAGCTTTATTATGGCAAGTAGGTTATGACAATCAAGGCATATGTTCGACCTAGAAAGTCATTGTACTCATTTGCATGGAGATAAGACAGTCGCAAACAAGGAATGCCCTAGTTCATACTAGACTCTCAGTGTCCTCATATCCTTGGACAAGTCATAGCATTATTAAGATACAATCCACAGACAACAAAAGAAAAATAGGTGACGATACCCCATCCTTGCTTTTCTAGTCAAAGACATCCCGAAGATAAAATCTCTAGTCAGAGATATCCTGGAAAAGCTAAAAGACATGTCACCAAAAAATAAAATCAAAAGAAAACCAAGACTCGACACCAAAATCCATTGTAGTCCTCAATTTTAGTGTCTCTTGTCACTTGTATAAGTCTATTTAATTGTGGTCACAATGTTTACTTTCACAAAAAGGATAGATAACACTGAACCATGTGTTGTCTGAGTTTGTTGAAAAATTTGATTTGTTGAAGCCCATTGTTGCTGCTGTGTCTCATCTGAAACTGACTGACTCCATGCAACTGATACTTTATTGCGGAGAAGACGAAACTATATTGCGGATCGGCGATGCAGATGTTGCTTTATTGCAGATTGTGCACGGATAGACTGAAGAAAAGTGGAAGAAACTGTACTCCTCAGAACAGGCGATGCTCTCAGTTCCACACCCATTACTAGACGTAGGATTTGCCTTAGCCACAGATAGGAGCTGATTTATTATGGATGAAAAGGGGTGAAAAGGAAGGTTTATTATGAATGGCTAACCAATCTTAGGTAGATCAATAACAAGCCATGATGGGAATGTGTAAGTTTATTATGGATGAATAGGTTGTGAGTGTGTGCAAAGTGAAAGGATGAAATGGAATCCTGAAGGATGGAGGAGCAATGTCTCTACACATGGCGCTGGTGACCCAGTTTTCACCATGGTACTTGCCCAGGGCACCACCGAAGTGGTTTTCACCATTAGACGAAAGATTTTTCTATTTTTCAATTTTATTTTTTTTGTTGTCACAAGGTGCTTGTTTGCCAGGTTTTCACCAAGTAACGATTTTTATGTTTTATGATTTTTTTTTTGTATTTTTTTTTTTTTTTTTGTATTTTTGAATTAGGATACTCTGAAGAGCTATGTGTAAAACCTGTGAAGGTGCATGTTGTTGATAGGATCCTCCAAGGGTTCACCCTCTGTGGTTGAGAGTTGATATGCACCAGATCCATATGCTGCTATGATGATGTAAGGACCAAGCCAGTTCGGTTCGAACTTGCCCTTCTTCTCTCCGTCTTGCTGGTTTTTAGGATTTTCTTTGAGATCTAAGTCACCTACCTCAAATGTGCGAGGCTTTACCTTGTGATTATAACTGCATTGTTCCTTGACTAAATGATGTGTATCTCGAGTGACTATCTTCCTTGATAAAGGAATTGAGATAGAATTACTAATGTGTGGACTACGTTTACCCATATGCATGTCGCCTAAAGAAGTTTGGGCATCCCTAAAAACAAAGTCCCTCGAGGAAGCTCCATTAAAGGTCCATGATGTATCACCAGAAGGGAAAGGATGTGCGGAACAAGTGGATGAGTGATGAAGGCTTATGATTGTGAAAAGAAGTGAAAGTAGGATAGTATGATAGAAAATTAGGATCAACAAGTATGCTTTTTGGCTTGAAATTTTAGAACTTTTGCCCCCATTTATTTTGATATTAGGGAAGATCAACTCTTGCTCTTTTTTCTTCATAGGATTTTTATCCTTGACTTTGATTTTTGCAGAGTCCAATAGCTTTTGATTTTGATTTGGACTAAAGGACTTTTCTTTATTATTGACTTTTAGATTTTTCTTTTCAAAGCTTGATTTTTGATCCCTGATGAGTAAGGGCTTTTGTAATTCTTGTTGATCCAATTTTGGAAGTGGAGTGGAAATGGAATGAGTGGGTGAAATGGTAAGGCTATGTGAGTTCTCAAGAGGGTTGGCGATATACTCAATAGATTCTTTGTTGGAACCACTCTTAGCACTATTGATATCAAGAGGTGCTTGCACCACTAGAGGAGATTTGCATTCAGACTTAGTAGCCACAACACTAGGTGGTTCACACCCAATTCCTTGGCATTGCAAATTTTTTGTAGATTGTTCCTGTTGACTGAATACCTTAGGAGATAGTGGGAGTTGATCAACATGAAAGATATACTCACCACATCCCATGTCTTTAAACTTGAACTTTTATTTGATCTCTGCTTGTTTTGATGTAGAAGCTTTTAATGATTCTAGATCCACATATGCTGATGAAGGAATAGCTTCTCGATTGGCTAGGATTGTTATTTCTAATCTAGGTCGCATATTGTTGCACATGGAGACAGGGAAGCCCTAAGACGAGTGTTTCAGGATCCCGAACTAGAGATGAGAGCTGGACACGTGGCATGGGATACCATGATAGCGACAGGACAGGCACTACCAGCAGTGCTAGGAGGAGTGATTAGTGGGATCTTGTGTCTAGACAGGGCGACACGAGGGTTGGCTGTGGGCTGGGGGAGCACCTTGGAGACACTGGCTACACAGCACACCAAATATGCCTGGGGACCGTGTGTGCTGACACACTTGTACTATGAGCTGCATCAGTTTGTGTATCATGGATCCATAGGATTGGGCTGCGGAGTTCCCTTGTTGCAGGTGTGGGCATATGAGCATCTGTCAGTTACCCGACCGATACATTTCAAGGGCAAGGGTCATGGACGCAACTTTGTGCATCTATATGATATGATTACCTCACAGCCACGGATTGGCAGGTTGGAGCATTGGCGTCGAGTCCTAGATGAGATCAACACTGTGATATGGAGGTCGTACTGTGAGTGTGAGCAATGGGAGGAGGATGCAGTGGATCTACCTTATACCTTCTGGAGTAGATATCTGATTGGGCGGACGCCCTATGTATTGGAGAGACAACTAGTTGATAGGGTATGCAGACAGTTTGGCCATATTCAACGGATGCCACGGGGTTCCAGGATGTATGCTCGGACAGTCAGGGATCGGGCACACTTTGGGCCATTGTTGTCGTATGATCAGGCTGTGATGCAGCTAGTAGAGATGGTGCCTATGCCATGGGATATGTGGCCAGAGATTGAGGATGCAGGCATGGATGCAGAGTACATGGCATATTGGGCTGAGCATCCCTTTCCACGACTGATAGACCCAGGGGAGCCTCTAGATGGAGATGGTGGTGGGGATGGGGATGATGATGGAGATGGTGGGGGGAGAGGCCAACGGAGGAGACAGGGTGTTGTTGGAGAGAGGAGGGTGGCTCCACAGAGAGAGGGTGGGGAGGAGAGACAGGCTCGGGTGGTGAGGGGTCGCGATGGATTGCCACTATAGGTGCTAATAGCATAGGGTCCTAGACAGGTGCAAGGACAAGGGCAGAGGGAGGTACAAGAAGAGGCACGGGTACCAGTACAGGGGGAGCCACAGGTAAAGGCACAGGGGGCCGAGGAGGAGGATTATGAGCTACTTGAGCTGAGGGAGATCTGCCAGGGATAGGCAGATGAGATCCAGGACCTGAAGAGGGAGACAACTAGGCTCAGGAGGCGACTAAGGGAGACAGAGCATGAGCGGGATCAGGCTATCCAGCGCTATACTGAGGCTGAGACAACACTGAGGGCTGGGAGGCAGGCGACAAAGGACACAGGGGCTGGATATGCCTATGTTCTACGGGCAGGAGAGGAGATAGGTTACTGGCGAGACCTATATTACGCAATGTATACGGTGAAAATGGATAATAACAATATTGAAAGGCTAAATAAATTCAACCACAAAACCCTAGCCTAACAACAACAAAGATCCACCATAACATATGAAGATTACCTAAGACAATGCAAATCAAATGAAATTACAAAGATTATACCATCACATGTCCAATAAGGTTTGAATCTCCATTCTTCCTATCTCCATTGATCTTGCTTGATATATTTGCTTTCAAATTTTATGTGCACAAGAGCTCAACAAAGAACGGAAATGTGGTTGCAAGTAGGATCGCATATGAAAGTGCAAAGCATAGTGTAGTCAATTGATCAAGTAGTTAGGGTTGATAATGAAGGAAGAATCTCCTTATATAGAAGACACTATATGAAATGGAGGGATAAGATTGAAAGGTGTAAAAAGAGGTCGGCTATGATTGGAGGGTAGGTAGAGAAAATAAGAAAATAATGAGAGGGTAGGTAGTGTATGAATTAAGAGATGAATAACATGTATCATAGGTAGAAAAGGTTAATGAATTAATTAAATAAATAAAGATTTATTTAATTAATAGAAGAAGTGGGATCAATTAAATAAATAAAATATTTATTTAATTTGGGAAAAGGATAATTTAAATAAATAAATGTATTTATTTAAATGAGAAATAAGGCTAGAAGAGGATAAATGAATTAATTAAATAAATAAAGATTTATTTAATTAATAGAAGAATTAGGCTAAAATAATTAAATAAATAAAGTATTTATTTAATTAGACATGACAATTTTAGGTGTCTACATCACCAACAATCAAATCAATTCAATCTAGGGAAGGAGAAAGGCCCTACCAAGAGAGCTTGGAATGTGATCAGAATCTTAGTCCTTCAAGGCTAGATCTATTAGATTCCCTCTCCTCCCTAATGTAATGGTCAATTAGGTAATTAAGTGGTTTTATTATCTTATTTTATCCCTAACCTTAATTTTCCAACCATTACATTTTGGTGAACCTGACTTCTTACACCACTTTTTCTGATTTTTGTTCTCAGATTTGATTTGGTGGGCATTTTAATTTTCAATTTGGCACTCATAAATTATACTTTTAATAAAACATACATAAATTTAGATGTTAAATTCTAAAAAACCCTAATTTGTTTTGGTTAATTTGATTTGTGGGTTGCATAATTTGCATCTTGTTTTTCCATATCTAATCTTAGGCATTCATAATGGCACTTAATAGATCTGATTTGTTTGATATTTTACATATAATTACATTTCTTTTTACTTATATTTATCAATACCATTAATGGTTTCTTTCAATTTACATTACTTCTTTTCATTAATAGCACTTTGGCATATTGCATTTTTAGAATTTCCAAAATGTTTCCTATTAATCAACTAAATCTCAAAGCTTTTATCCATGATGCATGTTGTTTTATGGTGATATTTTTAAGAAAATGCATTACATATGTGGATCACATAAAATCTTTTGTAGATAATTATGAAAAACCTAACACTTGTACCTCTCCTAGGGTATCTCATGTGAATGAAGACAAAGTTAATACTCCTATCAATGATCTCTCTAATGGAGAAAAAGCATTGAAGAGAAACATGGCACCATATTCTTCTCATACACATACCCTAGTGCAAGGGGGGCACCGTCAAAATATTGGTGTTTCAATCTCTCTAGATTCTCCTTAATCTCCTAGAGCTTATCTTAACCATCAAAACATTTGTAGACAAGATGATGTTATGCATTGCATTCATGATCTATCTCCCCATATAACATTAAGTAAAGATTAAGCCTTAGATGATAAGGATATTCCTTCCCAACCTATCAAAGAGGATATTAATGATGAAAGAAAGGAGAATTTCCCCACAAAGGATATTCCTTCGTCATCTACTTCTCCTCGTTTCCTTCTAGTCAATGATCTTACACTAAATTTTAAAGAAGCTCATTATAATATTCCTTATTCTTCTCAATTGCAACATTCTTATAGGAGTGGCTATAACATAATATCAAAAAAAGGTTATAGAGGATAAGAAATTGGAAAATTTGAACATGGAATCAAAATCCCTATAAACCATCCTACACAAGCTAGTACAAAAGGTCTAAAACATCCTCATAATTCACCTATGGATGATCTCCTTAGGGTACAAAATCTTAAAGAATAATTTTCAAAACATAAACTCCATCGTCCATCTAAGGGTGTTTGTTCCTCAAACACTCCTTTGTGCTCACATCATCAAACTAATGACCATGATACCAATGATTGTCCAAGAATTCAAGGACTCATTGATAATCACATAGTTAAAATCATAGAAAATGATTCATTTCCTTCTAACAACCCTTTTTACTACATCTCAAGAGACAATACCTATTCCTATTGATGACCAATAGAAATTAGCTACTAGAATATTTTGATAAGAATGTTGTTTTTTCTTTCATTAAACTTAATCACAATTATAAGCGTAAAGAAGGTGACAAAAATTATCTTTTTCATCATAGTTATTCTTATTCTCTTGAAAATTGTAAAGCATTAAAAACATTTGTTCAAGACCAATATGATAGAGCCTGCATAGCTCTTACAACCGATCTTGCACTCTTTCTTAGTGAAGAGGTAGTGCCTTATCACTCCATTAACCCTCCATGTTGCTCCTCACCCTATGACACTAGTAGTTAAATTCATTGGGGGCTCTTTGTCATGAGTGGTGATGTTATTTGAATAAAAAACATCTTGGGGCAGCAACATATTTCTTCCTTGTTTCCTTGCTTGGGGGGAAAAGAAAATATATATTCAATTCTCCCTTTCTTTTTTGAAGATTACCTCTCCATTAGAGATGCATTTTCCATATCACATGTGATGTATTTTCTTTCATTCAATATTATTTCATGCGAGTACATGTGTGTTATTTTTTTAGGACCTTTCTTTGCTTGGAATAGTTTATTTTCTTATGTATAATTTCTCCTTAGAGGTTGTGTAATTCTTCTCATTGTCCCTACACTTAGGGGCATTGATCTTTCCTATCCTTTCTAAGGATCCACTTTTCCTTTGTTGAATGGTGTTTGCTTATCATATGATGTCACTCCTTATGTGAAGTTGTTTGTTTTCTCAAGGATTCTCTCTTATTCAAGAGGTGTGTATCCTTTACTGAAACCTCTTTTACACTTGGAAATGTATATCTATTATAAACATACCCCTCACTTTGGGTCAAAAGTGTGTCATCCTTCATCAATAATCCCTTTACCTAGAAATAGGAAGAAGGTATGCATTCTTATTCTCCTTCCTCTCTTTTGGTAGAAGATGTTATGTTTGTTCAAGAAAATCCTCTTGGAGGTAGATGTCTTTGGAGAAAAGATCTCTTCTCCTCCAAGAATTCCCTTTACACTTGTTGCAAGATATCTCTTTTTCAATGATCTTATCTTTTCTTGTAAGAGTATTACCTCTTTAGCTTGGATTTATGAACATTGTTTCCAAAAAGGATATCTCCTTAGTGTTGAAGTTGGGTATCCTTGCTTCTAGATTTCTTGATACATCAACATATGGCTATGTTGAGATCTTAAGGGGGGCATACATATTGCCCTCTTTGTACTATACTATACTATATTTTTGCAATGTCTTAAATGGGGTGTTCATTCTCAAAACCAGACAAAACAAAGTCTTACACGAGATGCTTCATACCTGAAACCAAATGAAACAATTATATATGTCCTATACGAGGTTACACATTCTTGAAACTAGACAAAACAAAGTCTTACATGAGATGTTCCCTAAACCAAGCGTATATTTGTCTTACACGGGGTGTTCAAACTCAAAACTAGAGAAAACAAACTCTTATACAAGATGTTTCATTCTTGAAACTAGACACATTTGCATTTTGATTTCATGTCTTATACAAGTTGTTGCATACTCAAAACCAGAGAAAATAAACTCATACGAGATGCATAACATTTGAAACCAGATAATTACATACACAACATCATGAGTGGAACTAGGAAAACACTACTAGATTATTCTTACTATCCTCCCCAACATGGATTACCTAGAAAAACATAGATAGCATGTGGTATCTATGTCCTATCTTTCTCTTCCTCTCATGGATCATCTAGCAAAACACAGCTAGCCCATGTCATCCATGTTTCCTCCTTTCTTCTCTCCATGAGCTCATAGCTTGGCTATTTGTGGTTCATGGTTTGATGCATGCTATTGCTCTTTTTATGTGATTGTTTATGTCCTTGTGATGGTGTTTCAAGATTAATGATATTAGTGGTTGAGATATTTTGGTCATCGAGGTCTCTTTAGCTAGTTGACTTGAGGTCTTGTTTTGGTTTTTAGCTTTTGTGTCTTTTGTCTTTTATTTGTTTTCCTTTTTTGTATTTGTCTTGTTTTGTGTGGCCTTGCATGTGATTATGTGAGTCAAGATCCTAAGATTGGGGGCTTGGTTCCTCAAAATTATTGATGTCTTATAATCCTTATGATAACGCTCCTAATTGCTCCTCTCTTTCATCTTTCATCTACTTTACCATGAGTATTTGCATAAGCTAATACTCTCATTAAAGTGGGGGCTAAATGTAGTGTTGTAAATTATTACTGATCCAATTAACACCTCATGTTTGTGCTCCCACTTTAGTGTGTCCTACCCTCATCCCCTCTCTAGGTCAGATTTGACCCCATTCTCCAACTTTGAGGTAATGAACACCCATTGGTGGATCGATTGATGAGGTACCCCTCTCCCTTAAGATTTATCTTGGTCTTGTTTGTAGAGGGACCAGGGTGTGGAATTCCCTAGTCTGGACCATGTCTCCCAAAATGCCATGGTCTCCCTCAATGGGTCCCAAACTTGAAATAGGGCAAGAGTTGCATCTCCCCGATGGGAATTGATCCCTATGACTATACATGACTGCTGGAGGTCGGCCTAATTGGTAAATTACCTATGGAACCCTATATAAATACATTTTATCAACCCATTTTCATCTAACAATCTAAGAAATCTAAGAGTCATGCATTTGTGAAGCATTCAACAAGCATTTTTAGAGATCTTTAGGGCTGCATATTCATCCTTCAAGCATTGTGAAACAAAATTATATCAATCTTGATTAAGCATGTATGCGTGATTAGTTTTTTTCACGTTCATGTGTTTTTCATACCATTACATTCAACATTTATGATTACATTCAAAGAGTAAAGCATCATCATCAACAATTGTAGATTTGAGGTATATCTATTCCATATTTATTTTAGTATTTGCATTATTTCATCAAGGTTAATTCCTAAACCCTGGTTTGACTTAGACAAACCCCTAATCCCAATAATTTCTCCTTTCTTTCAATGTACAGGAAACAGGTATAGAGTTGTGCTTGAGAGGATCGACAAAGTTCACAGAGATGAACAAGTTCACCTTTCAACGGTGGAAAATTTGGAGGACCATGGTGAATTGATACTACTTGGTTGCTAAATATCAGGTCGGACTTTTGAGAGTAGATTCCAAACATCTCACTTTGCCCAGATTGAGGTTAGTGGCTCCATGCGATATCTGTAGCTTACATTTTTTGTCAAATCAATTCATTTATCACCTATTTTGCCCTAATCATCAACAATCAAATCAATTCAATCTAGGGAAGGAGAAAGGCCCTACAAAGAGAGCCTAGAATCTAATTAGAATCTCAGTCCTTCAAGGCTAGAACTATTAGATTTCCTCTCCTCCCTAATGTAATGGTTAACTAGGTAATTGAGTGTTTTTATTATATTAATTTAACCCTAACCCTAATTTTCCCACCATTACACTATTTTAGTCTTTCCCTTTCCTATATGTATTATAGGACCTTTATTGATTTAAATTAATAGTATGGGTCTTATTCCACTTGTAATTGGTGAAAAAATAGGGTTTCCAAAATTAGATGTATGAAAGCTGTTAATTTTTACTTGGCGACCATTACATTAAAAGAGGGAGGTAAACCTAATAGATCTAGCCACAAACCAACAAGGATAAGGGCTAATAAATCTATTGGATTTATGAGGGGATTGCATTGAATTGCCCTCTTTTAAGTTGAATTGTGAAAATGCTGAAATTAGGGTAAATATGTTGGAAATTGATGTAAAAATGCATAAATGACGAGTTATAGTCGTCGGATTGAGCCACAAACCTAGATTTGAGGATTGTAAGAGGATTTGGATCTGTTCGCATAAGGAGCTCTTGATTTATTAGGTTTGGTGTGACAATTGCTCTGGTACTCCGAACTTTTTGCACTCCAATGGGGGATCTATTCATCTCTATAAATAAAGCATATCTTGAAGACCCCAGATCCGTACCTATTTCCTACACATAGAAAGAAGGGGAAATAGGTTGGAAATAGGGTTTTGCCTAAGTCAAACCTCGGTTTTGGAATTAACCATGAAACATAAATGAAATTAGATTGAATTGTAGTAAAGGAAACATTCTCCTTTTGAGGGAGATGTTGAATAATGACTAAAACATAAATGTTATACCTCCTTGTGAAGTTTTGTTTGTCTCCACAAGGAATTAGGGTTTCATGAAGCCTTCAATAACATAGAACATGAATGTCAACTCTAATGCTTGAAAGAAGATTGATTGCTTGCTTGCTTGAACTTGAATGCTTGATTGTTTGCTGTCAAATTGAATTTCATGTGTGTGGATGCTAAAATGAGAGGGGTAGACCTCCTTTTATACTTGCCCATCAAAAAAAAAAATAATTTTCTGACATGAACCAACACAAAGCTATAATTCCTGCTCATATTTCATGACCATTGAGGGGCCCAAATTTGGTTCCTAATTGGGAGGACCAAGGTGCCACATCCTAGTCCTACTCAATGAGAGACCAGAATTAAGGGGCAAGATGATGTTTGCATTCAAAATGGTAACAAATTTACATAGTATAAAAAAAATTTGGTCCCATTTAGGCCTCGAAGCATGAATACCAAGGTGAGAGCCCAAATACAGAAAAAAATATAAGGGAGTACAATTTAGGACACTATACCACTTTATTACATCATCACACTCTTTTTTGGGCCCTTAATTCTAGGCATGCATTTTATTATTTTAATCCTGATTTAATCCTAATCTTGCCCTAATTTCAACTCTCAAAGCATATTTTGCATATCTATACATCTTGGTTCGATCCACCAAGCTATATTTAGCATTAGAATCATGCTATCTCGCCCTAGAAAATCATAAAAAAGTTGGTTAGACCAACTAGTATACTACCTACTCCTAAACTTTTTCCCCCAAATTTCAAGAGATCATTAAGGTGCTATTACCCTATCCAAATCCCGCTTCATGCAAAAATATATCAATTCTAAGTCGGTCTAAAGGTGACTTTAATTATAAAAATCTCTATATAAGAAATCCTTCTCAATTCATTTTCATAATCTAATCATATGCTAACATTATCATCAATTCAAGAGAAATTCTTTCTTTTTGAATAGAAAATTTAATTCAAGGAGAAAAAAAAAATCAAGGCATCTTCAATTATAATTTCATGATGGATTTTATGTGATTTATCATGTTATTGCATCAACACATGGAGGACTTATCCTAAGAACATTGCATTACCTATTGAAGGTATAATCATTTACATTCAAGCATTTCAACCTTGCCCTCAAAGGGTAAGCTTTTCCAATGCAGTTCAAGTTCAAATTGTATTTCAATTAGGGTTAATTCCAAACTCAATGTTTGACCTAAGGAAAACCCATTTCCACAACCCTCCTTTATTTCCTCTTGTGTGCAGTTATAGGTTTCTATTGAAGTAGGTAGTTTCTGAAAAGTCCCAACAAATAGGTGCAGGTTTGCTGACAGAAATTGATCCTGGTTTTTAGGAACCAAGGTTCCCCCATGCCCTTATTTTCTAGTACCAGGGATCTCCATGCCCTGGTCCTCCTTGTTCTACTTTAAATTTCTAGCACGGAGCTCAAACAGTCTCAAAAAACATATTCCCAATTTGCAGCTCATCATAGTTTCTCAAACTAGGTCGTACAAGACTCTGGTCCTACCAATTCAAGTTCAAGTTTTGACTACAGGTGCACAACAAAATTCCATTCTCATATCTATACTTATTTTCTTAGTTTTTTATTTATCAGTCTGTTGTTCTTGTTGTTTTAGTCACGTGTATTCATCTTCTTTACATAGTTTCACATTCTCTCATATTTTGCACATTCCCTTTCATAGTAGCAAAGGATAGAAACCCTAAAAGTATCCCTTGGCTCTCTTTGACAAGAGTGAGTCAAAGAGAATGACTCCTTTAAGTGCTTTTGTATTCCAATGTTTGAATGAAAGTAGAGTTAGGTCCTAATACTACCTGATTCCATTTTCATCTAATAAAAAAATTATTTGTGGAAGATATGTCTTGTATTTCATCTAGGATTTGGCAAGGTGGTCATTATTTGTGTATGGGAGCACATGGTAATGTTGGGGTGGTTTGTTTTTGGAAACCTCATAACATCACCTTCTCTTGGTGTTTGGGGAGTAGGAATTCAATTTCAATGGTGGTCTCTTTCTTTGACTTGGGTGAAAATTTCTTTCTCACATATGTATATGCACCTTCAAAATTTCCAAGGTTTTACTCTTGACTTATATTAGATTAATATTGGTTGAAAAGTTGCGTAGAAAAGATCAAGCATTCTTTGGGAACCCTAATCGATATAAATACAAAAATAATAGAAGAAGATTTGCATTTGTATTAATGGCTTCAAATTGTGACAATAAGGAAAATCCCAAACACAATTTTACTTAGTGTAGAGGGAGACTAGTGGATCCAATCCATAGAAATTGAGGAAAATAGAATTTTTTCTTAAAATGTCATTGCAGGAAACATCAAGAAAAGGACTGCAACCAAAATACCCAAGTTAAAAAGGTTTAGAGACCAAAAGATGTTGGTAATGGTGTCTATCCCAATATTCCTAACAAATAAATAATAAAAGCATCGATTTCTGATGTTGTAGAAGCAAATAAGTATGGATCCCCAATGGATAAAAATTTACAACTCAAATCCTTGAATCCTTTGAATATTCTCTCAAATGGAAAAATGGGTGTGAATTCAATTAACTCTATAGGTGATAAGCCAAGTAATATTACAATTCAAAACACAAGAAAGGACATAAATGATTGGTTGGAAGTAGGCATTCCCAAAGTTGTGAATTCTTCTGTATAAAGAATAGAGGGAAAAGAAGATGAGATTTTGAGTTTGATATGAGAATATGTGGACTTTAAGAATTTTGAATCAAACAAATTCATAGATGTATTTTATCTTGATATTTTAGACACGAGGTGCATTAGCCAATCTATAGCCAAGGTCATGGACAAAACAAGAAAAGGCAAAGGAAGAAAATAAAACAAGCAAAAAAGAGAAGAGGGAGCAACTGAAAAAGGACTATAGAGCATCACAACATTCTAAAATCCAAAGGGGCTAAGATCTCCCTTGGAGAGCAATGCAAACCACATCATGGAATGTCAAGGGCTTGAATACCCGTGAAAAGTGATGCTCAATTAAGAATCATTTAGATAAAATGAATATAGATATAATATTATTCTAGGATACTAAACTTAATTGTGTGGAAGTAGGAAAGTTTATTAAATATTGTAGATCATGGATAAGCATCTTTCATGATTGTATTGGATCAGCTGGCGAACTTGGTGTACTTTGTAAGAATAATAGTATCTTAGTGAAGTTGGTTCAATTACAAATTATTGGATAGAGTGCCAAGTTTAATTATCTCAATATAAATATGAGTTTCACTTTATTCAGTATTTATGGACTAATCAGGACCGAGGATAAAAAAGACACATGAGCTACTTTAAGCAACATGGTCAAAAACTTGGGACATCGACACTTCATCCTGGGTGGAGACTTCAACACAATACTAGAACTAAATAAGAAAAATAGTGGGATCAACAAAATAAATAAGAATATTAAGGACTTTAGTGATTTTGTGAATGAGATTCAGTGAATAGATTTCGCTATAAATAATGGAGTGTATACTTGGATCAATAGATGCCTAGGCTTCACAAATATTTTAGAGAGACTAGACAGATTCTTATTTTCAATGGATTGGCTAGTAGGACCTATGATTATAGAAACCAAATTTTTCCTATTTCAATTTTAGATCATTTTCCAATTTTACTGAAGATAAAGAATGGAGAAAAATTGGCCAAGAATTACTTCAAATTTGAGAACATGTAATGGCAAGAAGAAAGTCTCTTACCTTTATTGGAGGCCTGTTGGAAGGATTACCATATTGATGAAAATATAATCTATGCATTTACAAAGAAACCTCAGTTTAAAAAATCAAAGCTTAAAGTATGTAACACGAATGTCTTTAGGAATATATTTCAGCAAAAGGAGAGAATAGAAAAAGAACTAGAAGGGGGGATGACCCCACAATGCATAAGTTAGCTGTGAGCCTCCTACATGGGAGGTCTTGGGTTCGAGTCCACTCGACTGGTTCTTAGCTCTAGGGTAAAGCTAAAAATATTGCTTCTGTTGTGACTTATCAAAAAAAAAAAAGAACTAGAAGATCTAAATAACAAAATTACTAGATCTAGCATGTTTCTCAAAGACTGTAATAAGGAAAAGCAGTTACAAGTGCAACACAAATAGGTATTGGCTCATGAAGAGGTTTATTGGCAAGATAAAGCTAGAGAAATGTGCTTATAGTCAAGTGATGTAAAGTCAAAGTTTTTCCATACTTCCTCAAAGGCAAGGAGAGTACAAAATAGGCTTTGAGACATCAAGGCTAAAAATGGATCAATTATCAATGACAAAGGAGCTATCGAGAAGGAAGTTGTGACATACTTCAAAAAAACTGTTAGGATCAAAATTGAGGACAAATAGAAATCAAAAAGCCATGATTTTTTCATGTATACCAAAATGATCGATGAAACTATTACAATGGAGGAGGTTTATGCAACTAAATTCTAATTACATTCAAACAAATCGTCAGGCCCATATGGCTTCCTTGACATATTCTATCAATAGTGCAGGAATTTTATTGGGGAAGATGTATGTAGGGTTGTAAACGATTTTAGATAGAAGCATATATTTGTTATAGATTTCAATAACACTACAATCACCCTCATCTTGCAAAAAATGTATGCAAGACTTTCAATGAGTACCGCCCTATCTCATTATGCAACACGGTCTATAAAATTATCACCAAAGTCTTATCCAACCAAGTAAAGAAGGTTCTCAACTCAATTATATCAAAGGAACATAATGGATTTACCTTACGAAGTGAAATTATTGACAACATAATAATGGCTAACGAGTTTGTGCATACGATGGCTAAAAAAGAATCAAGGGAATTTTGATTAAACTAGATGTTAGTAAGGCATATCACAAGGTTGTTTGGGGATTTCTCAATGTGATGCTTAGGAGATTCGGATTCAATGGACATTAGATAGAAATGATTCACAACTACATATCATCTACGAGGTATTCTATAAACGTAAATGGTTCCCAGTATGGTTTCTTCTAGGTTGCTAATGGATTGAGATAATGAGATCCCATCTACTCCTTCATGTTCATTCTAATGGAAAAATCAATGGGAAGATCCTTTAAGAAAAGGTATGAAAATAGCAATTGGAAAGGCATAAAAGTGTCTCAGTATTTAAATCCTATCACCCATGCACAATTTGTTGATGATACAATTTTAATTGGGGAAGCCAACCTAAGGGAAAGATAAGAGATCAAATACACATTGGAATAATACTCAACTGCATTCGGCCAGCTTATGAACAAGGAGAAATATTCAATTATATTCTATAGTACAAAGAAGGCGACACACAATCACATTGGGAATCTCTTCGACTTCTCAATCGTGGCCCTTCTTCAAAACATCTTGGTGTGTCGTGAGAGGTCTTTAATTTGTCCGTCTTTTATTAGTTACATTACACACTTTAGTTAAGTTATATGGCATAAGTGTTATGAAACTCAGTCATAGTATGAACTATTATTATATTAAGACTTCATTTGAGAACTTTTAATATGTTTAATTAATGAATCTAATATAGTGCATGTATGCTTATGAATGTCCATGTTATGGATGGAAATGTTGTATATACTAGCTTGTTATGCAAAACTATCTCTTCGGCCAAAAGAAATTGTTCTTATAGCAAAGCATCGTGTTAGCTCTTGTAGCCATGGACAAAACCAACATTGATTTGGTCAAAAGAAGTTTCAGGAAACAATTACACATGGACATGCTTCATCATGATCTTAACCTCCAAAGCATGTGCTATTTAGTAGTCTGTTGAGATAATTCAAGTGGATAATTACAATTTAAATGGTCATTAGGAATTTTAGTCCTAACAGGATGCTTCTTTAGTTTATGTTTCTTTTATTCAATTAATAAATCTATCCTTAGATCTAGGGATCGTGAAGTAGTTAATTAGATAATCAGTCATCGATGTAATTGTATAAATAAGCTTGCATTCAACTTGAAAAGGTTAACGATTTTCTGATTGTGCCAACAATTATGTTTTGAAGTAAGTATGTAAATCATGATGAATAGAATGCAATGCATTTATGAACCAGTTGTGTAATCTTGTGATTTTATACCAAGTACTTACCCAAGGGGGCCTACTTGAGGTAAAGCTACTCTTAGCGTAATTTAGTTGGTTTTGTTCCAAGAGTTTAATATTGAAGTAGTTCTTTTAATTTCAGTAAAATAAAGAGTTTGATTGCTTATTGATTCTTGTAGTAGCTACACTGAACTAGAATAGATAGTGTCGATATTAGTTAACAGTTTCTTTGTGTTACAGTAATTAATTGGTTGCTTTGTTTTAATTGCATTAGAATGAATTGTTGTAGAATAATGTGTAATTTATATTGCACAAGTGTTATATCTTTGGTATTTCCATTTCAATAAAAATTATTTTTAGTAGTTATTTTCTAAATCTCTCTTTTACTATAGTTTTTGTAATTAACATAGGATGGCAACCCTAGATAGGTATGTAATGCACACACAATGTTGTGCCATTTCAAGTTATACGACCCCTAGTTGTCAAGTAAATGCAGTCTTTTAAGCCACGAAGCTCAACATGGATAAATATCCTTGAGTTGTGAGGATATATTCCAATCTTAATTTAAATTGTAAGGTTCGATATGTCCCTTATATCTGGGACTTGCCAATCACACCATTGGGAGGACATTTTAGATAATTGCAAAAATAAAGCTACCCTATGGAAGAACAATCGATTGTCTCTAGTAGGTCAAATGGAAATGATTAAGTCTATTTGTAGTCACATAAATCTATCCACTTAATTAAATGAATATTTAATATTTATTTGATTATTTAACCATCAATTAATAATTAATTAAATTAATATTTAATTAATTCATCTTAACCCTCTTCTCCTATTAATTAAATAAATTATTCAATTTATTTGATTTAATTCACTTAACCAAATTCAGACCATTAATTAAATAAATAAATCATATTTATTTAATTAAATATTCTCTCACATTTAAATAAATTAATATTTATTTAAATCCCCCAAAATCCCACCTCTCACATTTAAATAAATTAACATTTATTTAAATCACCTTTATCCTCCACCCACTTGTATTTTCCTACAAATGCAAGTTGCACATTTAAATAAATTAATAATTTATTTAAATCACCTTTATCCTCCACCCACTTGTATTTTCCTACAAATGCAAGTTGCACAACTATTTTAAATAAATCATTTATTTAAATCACCTTTATCCTCCACCCACTTGTATTTTCCTACAAATGCAAGTTGCACAACTATTTTAAATAAATCATTTATTTAAATCACCTTTATCCTCCACCCACTTGCATTTTCCTACAAATGCAAGTTGCACAACTATTTTAAATAAATAATTTATTTAAAATCCTATTTATCCTCACCCACTTGAAACCTTTAATGGTTTCCCTTAAAGTCTTCAAACTTGATGGCTTTAAAGTCTTCAAACTTGATGGCTTCCTTCTATAGTCTTCTTAAGCCTTTAATGGTTTCCCTCAAAGTCTTCAAGCATTTTAATGCTTTATCTTACTTTTTCTCATTTAAATAAATTAATATTTATTTGAATATTTATCCAAATGCAAATTACACCATTTAATTGAAATAAATGATTTTATTTTAATTGAAAATACCAAAATTCCTCCCACTTGCATTTTCCTACAAAATCCACTTGCATACCTAAACCCTTTCTAGATTCTTCTAAACCTTTCCTAATTAACCTAATCCATCCCCTAAATATTGTCACATTCCTAAGCAAATTGGAGTCACTTCTCAAAGACTCCAAAGTCTTTGAAAAGCAATTAATGCTTTGTGTGTTCAACAAATTAACCTCTAAAGTCTTCCAAACCACTTATGGCTCTTACATGACCATTAATGGTTAATTCCACTTGCACCCATGGTTAAGGACTTTGACCCCTAACTTAACCCTCATGTATCCCATGTGTTTCTTCATTTATTTCTTTGACTAGGGTAACCATCATGTCCCCTCAAGCATTTAATGCTCCTTATCTCTCCTCTCAAGCCTCCTCATGGTGACACTTGTCAACATGGGATTGGGTTGAAAGTCTCACATGGATTGAATATCTTTCAATCCTAACCCTTGTTAAGATTACTCAATCTTAACCCTTCATTTCCCCATTTCTTCTATAAATAGAACCCTTCTCCTCAAGCAAAGAGAGAAACATTAGACTATTGTTGTTATACTGGCATTAGCATAGAGCTTTCTAATAGCATCACTATCTACACTTGCATAGCATTTGCTTATCATATTCAACTATCTTGAATCTCCATATGGCATCCATGGCTAGTGCTAAAAGTTTAGAGCTACACTCATTTGGGACTTGGAGAGGAGAGGAACAAGGGAGGAGCAACTATGAGCATCTTGATTAGCTATTTTATTCTATGTTTATATGCTTTCTATTTCATGCTTAATATCTCTCTTGATATGCCTGTTTAGGATAATCTTTTGTTGCTAACACTAACGTTTGTTTCTTGTGCTCTTGTGTGTGTTGCCATCAAACAGATTTTCTAATCCTTTTTGCAGAGCATCACTATTATTTCTAGAATCCCCATATATGTAATGTCCTATTTTTTCAAATTACTCATAAGATCGAAGCAAATTTGGAAAGCTTTTATAAAAAAAATTATGGGAAGGCTCTAAAATGGAGAAGAAAATACCATTGGTTCACTAGGACAAAGCTTGTATCATAAAGTGGTTGGGGGTGTTGGGATGAGAAAAATGAAGGCATGGAACATGACACTAGGTGCCAAACTCTCCTATAAAATGCATTGAAAACCAAATCATTTATGGTGCAAACTATTTCACCACAAATATTTAGGTTGTATTGATCCAGATAGGATCTTGACCATGGTGAATAACACGATAGGATCAATGATATGGCGGTTTTTATGGGAGAGTAGAAAGATCACCATAGAACATATTACTTGAAAAATCAACAATAAAAAAAGTGATAACTTTTGGATCGATTTGTGGAATGGGTTTAGGCCATTTGGTGAAATGGAGAATTAAAGGATCTTTTCGAACCAATTCAAGATCACTTTTGGATCAAAATTCAACAATTATATAGGCAAGGTTCTTGGCAAATTTTGGGTATCAACACGAGTGGTTTGATGTTAATCTACTTCCATTAACTAAGGCTGGAAAAATGATACTAAAAATAGAGCTAAATTAGCATCATGTAGTGATTGTTGATCAAGAAGACAAAATTGTGTGGTGTGGCTCCAACTCTGCAAGTATTACGTCAAAGTGGTTAGAGTTGAACATGCATAAAACCACACCAATAGATACCAAATCCAAAATGCAAGTCAAACAGATAAATATTGGCTATCCATTCACTTTTGGCATTCTTCAATTCTTCTTAAGGCTAGGGCCTTCCACGGGGGCTTCACTTAGAGAACCTAGGTTATAGCATGTGCATTCATGGAATACTAAAGAATCCCCCTATTTTCAACAAATATTGCCCTAAACTCCTTTTTTTTCACCCCCTCCCAATACACAACCCAAATTAAAATTTCTCCTATTTTCACCAAATATTGTATTTTTTCATAACTGGAATTAAAAAACCCCCCTATTTTCACTGATAGGCAATATATTGCACCCTCATTTTTGGGATATTAAACCCTCCAATATGAATGCACGTGATATAATATTGCCTAGCTAGTGAAGCCCCCATGGAGCCTTCCAATGGACAACAATTCATAAAAAAAATCTTAATGACTAATAGATTGATGACTATCAGTTTTCACGAACTTAACAAGTGTGCACTTTTCTATACCAACTATGAAACAAAAAATCATCTCCTTTTAAGTTGCTCATACACAGGGAAATGATGGGATTGGCTCCAATCAAATGTCGGGTGGAATGTACAAAAACAAGAGGACCTAATGAAATTTATGATTAGTTGGTCGATGGAAAAAAGGAATCCAATGCTGTCAAAAATATGAATTGCAGCCTCCTCAATGGTTGTGTTGCAATATGGAAAGAAATAAATTGTAGAATATTCAATGGATGTGGACATGCTCATTCAGAAGATCAAAATAAGTATATGCAAATTGCAATGTTAATTCAAGAACAGTGTTAACCACTTGGGACAAAAAAATTCAAAAAATTTGGAACGAGCTAAGGAGACCAAAAGGCTCACTCAAAGATAAAATAAAGACAAAACAAAAAGATATCTAGAAGAGTCTGAATGAAGGCAAACTTAAATTAAATTTTGATGGATCTTCAAAGGGAAACCTTGGACCAGTCAAGGCTAGGTGCGTCATTAGGGATTGTCATGAGGTGTGCTTATGGGCCTTGTCCTGGAAGATTTATTACTAAAAAAATAATGAAGCTTGGATGGAATCTTTGGCCCTTGGTTTATGCATGTACAGAGAATATCAGGAACACGGATATTGAAGGTGACTCCCCATTGTATGCACAAGTTGTCGCTAAGAGAGACACACCAAAATGGAAGCTTAAAGGATGGATACATAAGATTTGGGGGATTTTCAATGGCATAGATTTCTCAATTTCCCACATATATAGTGAAGCTAATAGTTGTTGACTTATTTCCTAAATTTGGAGTTTATTAGGATTAGGATGGCATCATGGATTCTAATCCAAACAGGCAGTCGAGATTGGTGAATATTCTAGTAAAAGATAATAGAGAGGGTGATCAAATTATAAGAGAGATTTTATAAAAAAAAATAAACCTATAGATTGAAGGGAATTTTTTAACAAAGAACAATATAGTTTGGAAAAATTAAAAAATAGTGTTACACAATTAAAGATCAACAGTTGGCTCAACATCCTTATTGCTTGATGGATATGGAAAGTTGTAGGACGAAAAAGGAAAGATCACAATAAGGAAAGATACACATGAAAACTTTGTATCATCGGGACTATCATGGACTATTGGATTGTATCATCTATTAAATAGAATTTGTGGCAGTCTCATAGTATGAATTGATTAGGAAGGACTTCATGGGCATAGTCAGTATTGAAGCAAAAGGCAATCTAGAATACAAACCAAACTGGTAGTTAACGACTAGCCTTAAACCAGACACACTAAGAAACATATTAAGCTTAGAGAGCGTTAGTTAACTCTAAGTGTTTAACACTTTTAAGACTAGAAGTGCATTCTTAGTGTGATTATATACATTAAGCAACATATTAAACCTAGAAAATGCCAGTCAACTCTGAGTGTTTAACACTTTTAGTCCTACAAGTGTAAGCTTAGTGTGTGATGTTTAATTCATTCTGTAGTTAACAATATAGAATTAGAGTAGGTGGATGGTAGATATGGACCATGTGTCCATCTATCTGAGTGGACTTTTAAGGTCAACTAAATGTGTGATGACTCATCATCTATGGGTTTGACCCTATCTATAAATTATAAAATATCAAGAAATGACAACCAAGCACAATTATGTAGATGAAATATGAAAGGTGACCTGCATTTTAGAATCAAGTGTAAATGTGAAGATGACAATCCTGAAATACAACTTGGCCAGATATTTATAAAAGTAGGGGAGGATGAGATCTGGAAAGCCATAAAATACATCATTGGAAGCCAAAATCTTCAGGGAGAAAATATTCATGATGTATACATATTAGAAATATTTTGCACAATTTTTTCTTAGGCAACCAAGGCCATGTATTGTGCCACAATATTTTCTAATTTCCCGATCATTGAAGATATTAATACAAGAAGTGAGGAAGGTCATTTCATCCATTAAATTTAGCCTAAAGAGTGGCTTTATTGTTGGAGAATTTGATGTTGAAGCTATTAAAAAGAAACATATCATTCAAAATCCCTTGAACTATTCAAGGAGGGATTAGAGAATTGTGAAATGTCCCCATTTCCTAACTATGTTAGTGTCTCTGGGTATTTCTTCTCTTTAGAGAATTTGGGACACATGAACGAATTGACATATGGGATAAATACCATCTCGGGAGATATGAAATTTTTAGTTTTGAATTAATATAGGGAGCTAAAAAAAAATGTGCCTTGTGAAAAGGACACGCCAAGGTCATATGCTACATAGTAATGTGTCTCACAAAAAAAGGCACATATAGGCCACACATCAAAGCTAGATCTATGCATGGAAAGTAACATTCATATTTTGTCAAACATAGCCTATCATAGTAAAATGAGATGGTCTCTACATGGGTGCAAGTGTCCCCACACCACTCAACACAAATAAGAATATTATAAAAAAAATCTTGCATATATACATGAAATTGTGTCCTCAAGCCAAACTTGCTAGTATCAACAACACATCATAAACACATACACCATGTTGAAAAATTAGTGTGGAGTGTCATTATATCTATTCAGATCATGTCAAAGCACATTCAAATATGAAAATAATCACAATATGACATAAATAAATCTCCACATGCAAGAACAAATATATAAATAGGTTAATAGGGTAAGAAAAAATATATACCAATAATCATATATCAACTGCCAATGGTTCCATTAAGAATAATGTAGGATGGGATAGCACTATGAACTAGTCATTGGTTCATTCCATAAGGAGAAGTATGAGGAAATCTCTATTAGAAGGGTATGGGTGGTAGGAATACTCTATTCCAATGTCACAACATATCACCATAGCTTATTAATTTTTTCACTCTTATACTTAACTCCACACGTATTTTGTTTCTCAACCCCGAGATTAGATCTCAATAGGGAGCATAGACATGCAAAAACACAAGCATGGTTACACCATACTTGTTGCAAAACAAACCATCCATGGATGGGTACCTAGTACTATAATCCCATGGACACACAAATTCAAGTACAAGATATTTATAATACATATCTTAGGCACAATAATGGGGTATTCACATTCAAAAGGGAGTACAACAATACAATTTCCTTTTTCCAATTCATTGATTAATGTAGAAATAACTTTCTTACATAAAATTGTGCAATAATCACCATAATTTTTTTTTTAAAACTACCTAAAAACCAATTAGAATTACCCTTTCTAAGGTACAAATAGAACTTATCCATAACTTCATAATCGAAAAACATAACAATGCATCCAAATAATTTCAATAATACATGTAAATAGACATGATGACCCATAATTAGAACAATAAATTACCCTAATTAAGTCATCACAATACATTTTCATTTGCCTCTAAGTGATACATCACAACACAACATAGGTACATGACTAAATTTCTATTTTAAATCAATATTATAATACAATAAAAGAGGTGTGAGGTAGGAAAATGGAAAACATCAAAGCAGTTAGAAATTAGGTAACCACAAACCCCAAATTGCAATGAAAATAAATCCTATCACATTCAATAAAGATATGAAGACAAAGAACTTAAAACAAATATGAAAATTATAACAAAGTGCTTCCTCCATGATTCTCCATTGTTTCTCTTTTTCCTCAAAATATGTTGTGGGTCTCACCTACAAGTGAAAAAGTGAGCAAGAAAGCAAGATTGCAAGTTAATTTGACAACATGAGGATATTCGAGAAGTGGTTGTTCAAATGATTGAAAAAGAGAAGCTCAATTTATAGACCAAAATTGTTGAAAATCATGAAATTAGAATGATTGATTTGAAAAAGGCAAATTGATTTGAAAATGGCATAATTGAATGACAAAATAAGACAAATTGATTGACAAGTTGCTATGTGAAAATATGATAAATTGAAGAGAGATTTATGCTTCATGATTTATGACAAATTGGCCTTAAAATTTGCTCATTGATTTATGACAAATTGAGCAGAAAAATAGCTTCATGATTTGAGAAAAAGGTGGAGACAAATTAGTGGAGAAATGGTGGGAGAAAATATAGGAAATGGGAAGCATGAAATTAGTGATGACAAATTATAACAAAATTAGGAGAAAATTAAGGGAGAGAAATGTGGGAATAATTAATAATTTCTCATTTATTAATTAACCCATAAAAGGGAAATTAGCCAATTAACCAAAATATTTAATTGAGACACAAGACATAGGGTAAATAAATAAATTCATTTATCCTAAGAGAAATATTAGTAAAGGATTAATAATTAAAGAATTATTAAACCCTAAGAGAGAGACATAAATCAAGATGTTGTCATGAAATAATTAACATGATCAGGATAAGGATTTAATGATTGAATTGATTGATTGATATAATGATTGACATATTAACTAAAATTTATTGAAATCAGTGCTCAAGATTGATCATAATGATTGAAATGACAAGGACAATTGACATTAAGAATTGATTGGAATTGATTAGGATTAAAAATGATGATTATATGAAATTGATAGCTAACCATGATCATGAAATGACAATTGAGATTGACATCGATAAGACCCAAATTTAAACGACTAAATAGGATCGAATAGGAAGAGAAAGAAGAAGAATGACATGATGTTGACAAATGATAAAGACCAAATGTGCAAAATAGAGGAAGTGTTAGTCAAAATGCAAAAACCTAAAAGAAGGTAACACAGACATATTAAAGTGTGACACCACAAGCGTTGACCATTTTTAGACGCTTACATTTTTCCCCTCGTTGAGACAATGCGATTTTGAGCGTTGTTTCAAAGAATAGTAAAGAAAAATTGCATAAAACATTGCCCCAAAAATAGTGGGCTACAAAGGTGCCCCTTCGAGAAATTGGGCAAAAATTTTTAAAAAGAGGCCAATTTATCAAAAATAACTCCAAGATTAGACCAAGGTGATTGCAAGGATAGACAAAAGAAATGTTAGTAAGAGGAAATTAGACGGAGAAGAATTAGTGGTGAAGAAAACTTGCTTTCACAAATGCACAATAGTAGTTTAGAACCTCTATTTGATATGGCAAAATGGATGCGGCACACCATGGTAATGAAGTCCGGGGTGATAATGCAATCCCTTTGTGTATGTTGACACTTGCATGAAGATTGCATTGATGAACTTTTATGTTGTTATTGATGTCAATTATAACCGTAATGATGTTGTAATAATGTTGTTTTGCAACCTGTAGGAGAGCTTGTGAAGGAAACCGATATTACTAGAGAAGAAGTGAGATCAACCGGTAAACCCTACCTGTTGATATGTTAAACCCTAACCAATGGAGCTTAGTGAATTGGTTGTATTGGTTTATGATCAAATGATGAGCGATAATGATTATGCCATGTATGCATGTTGTATGAGAAGAGTTTCAAATGGTTTTTGGCACGTAGAGATAAATGTTTTATCTTGGGAATGTGCAAGTTCATTGCATATAATGGAAATCGCATGATGAGTTACAATGTTTGATGAAGCGGTGATCAAGGAGCGGTCGAGGTTGTCTTGAATGATGTGCAATGATTGATATGTAATCCAATGGTCATACTTGAACTGATTTGTTTGTAATCTCTATGAGATCTTAGGTTTGTGATGTGTTATCAGCCTAGTGTTTTGTTTATAAGGTCGATGAGTTGTTTTGTTGTAGTGTTAGCAATTTTGGTTGAATGTAAGAGTGATTGATTGCCGAACCAGATGATGTATCTACAGTATGTGTAAAGGAAAATAGGAGCATGAAAAGGTTCTGATCAAGTAGAGTAGTGCTATTCACCAGATCAGCAAACCCCTATTGTTCTCTAGCAATTACAACAGTCAAATCCCTTAACCGGGTAAGCTCTAACAAGCTTAGTGTTATCTTAATCCTCTAACCAGGTGATCCATTAGTTTGGATTTCAAATCCTCTACCGAGGTTACTCCTAATAAGGTATTGCTTCTAATAGGGAATTATAGTCAATCCCTTAACCGGGTGGTCCCTAATAGGATATGTTCTTAACATGACTTATTGTAAAGCTTTAACAAGCTTGGCTCCTAACAGAGCGAACTTCAGAAGAGTTTAGAATACTTGTGGGTATTCATTCCCACCATGGTTTTTCCCATTTGGGTTTCCACATAAAAATCATTGTGTCAAGTGGTGAATGTTTTTGTGGTTATGTTTGATATGGTTAATTTTCTTAACAACTAAATCCACTTAGATTTGATATGATGACCGACAACAATTTGAAATGAGCTTTTACTTTTGTTAGTAAAGTATTTGGATGTTTTAGTTAAAAGGTTTATGAGATTCAGAGTTGTTTTACTGTTATTCTGTTATGACAATCAATCGGTTTACTTGACAGCAATATTGCAAATTGATAGTTCAGTGTTTGAATCAGTCAGTTCTGAGTTTGTCTTGAGAGGTTGTTTTTGTTTGGTGAAAAGTTTATGTTAGTTTTTTATCTACTAATTCAACCCCCCCCCTCTCAGTAGTTGACCAGATCCTTATTGATTCATCATACCATCAATTGGTATCAGAGCATTTCAGGTCCTCTAAGGTCTAAGCCTAATAGCTTGAGGTAAAGATCTTGAAGAACATGATGAAGAAAGAAGGTCTAAAGTTTAATAGGGAAACTATAGAATATGGAGTGATAGAATGAAAATCTATATCAAGATTCTAGGAAGTCAATACTAGGAACATGTTGGTACTCAATATGTTGCACCTAGTGGGACTATGTTTGGTGGTCAAAAGAAAGAGCAACAAGAAAATAGTCAAGCGTTGGAGGCCATTATTAGTTCTTTGTCTGATTCAAAGTATGTTGATGTCCATGGTCTGGAAACTGCTTATGAGGTGTGGAAGAAACTTGAAGAAATATATAGCGGTGATGAGCATGTGAAGATTACCAAAGAATAGAGTCTGAGAGGTAAATTTGATGACATGTGGATGGTTGAAGGTGAGTGGTGCAGGGGCACCCAAGCAAGCAATCAGGACCCTGAAGACATTGGAGATGCAAGGAAGGAGTTATGAAGCACAACAAGTCAATTGGCATGTGTTGAAGCCAATCATGGCATTTGGAGGCAATATGAATGATGTAATGGTTAAATGTCCTGAGGGTCCTGATAAGGATCCTAGGACCAAATCTTTGTAAAATGGGTCAATAGTACCCCAATGAGTTCTAATAGGTATAGAGATTAAATAATGTTATATTAATCCTAATTGGATCAAATTTAATGGTTGAGAGAGTTTTAGGTTAGTAGGAATCAATAAAACCAAAGGTCAAAATTCAAATTTTGAAACACAACGGTCAAATAGGTCTTTAGGCAAGAAAGATGATTTAGGATTTGTTTAGCATTTTAATCATCCCAAACTAAATGGAGACCGGTTGGGATAGTTAGGAGGAGTGGATATAAAGCCTTTGAATTCATTTTGTATTAGGGTTAATGAACTGTATGGCTATTGTACGGACAAAACAACAAAGTGAATACAAACAGTTATTTTCTTGCATTTCCTTGGTTTTGGTTGATCTTTCATTGATTGGAAGTGTTTATTTGCATAGTTATAGAATTAAGAGTTTATTGATCTGTGATATAAGTTGTTTGAATTATTTGGTAGGAGATTTGATCAGACTTTACCATTTATTGTAGGTTGTACCTTTCATTTTTGAGTTTTTGTCTTTGGTTTGAAGGCCAAAAATGCATTCTAGGGCCATTCTATGAATGCAAGAACCTGATTCTCATAGAATGGGCTCTATCTAACATGTAATATATGATCCTAATCAATTAAATTAAAGGAATATTGGATTTGCAGGTGATCACCGTTAGTTGTATGAGGAAGAGTGACAAGTTTTCATGCCAAACCTATAGCAACAGGAGTTCTACCTTAACAAGGGGGTAGTTTAATGATTGGAGGTGTCTCATATGACCTAGGAGAAGGTTTAGGAACCTTGAAAAAGTTTAATAAGAATTGGGAGAGGCATTGACCAGTAAACCCTTGGTTTTGGAGCAAGTCGGTGCGAGTTTTGGGGTTTTCATGTCAAACAAGTTCATAAAACCAAATGGACCTATTTTTCCTTTGATTTGAGCCATTTTAAACTACTTTTGAGAGTTTTAAGGTTGGGGGTTAAGTATTTTTCATACTTCCTTTGTAAAAGTGGGGTAATTTGCACCTAAAATCAGTCCACAATCTCAAGACAACAGGATTGGTCCAAAACAACAATACCTAAACCTTTGATATGTTGTAGTACACTGAAATGGGTGTCTAAAAAGGTAATTTTTTTGGAGGGTAATTTAGAAAATTTTGGATAAAACTAATTAAAACAATTTCGGAAGGCCTAATTGGGGCTAGTAGATCTAGTAGAGGCCTAGGAGGGTTTGAGTGCTTAGTGGTTGATTGAGAATTTGGAATGAGTTTATTCTCATCATAATATTTTGGAGTAAGTGTTTGGAAGACTTGGGAGTCTTTGATAGGGGTTAAATTTACATTTGCCCTTTGAACCATTAAGGTGCGTTTGGAACACTTGGTAGAAACAAGGAGATTGAAGCATTTAACAAGCATATTGTCATAAATCATCTTGACCCCCTAAACCTTTCGCATCAGATTGGTATTAGAGCAGTGAGTATATCTTTGAGGGTAGGTTTTGATAAGATGGCACCTAAAAATCAAATGGCTAGGGAGATAGAGGAGTTGAGAGAAGCCCTTGAAAGAGAGAAGAGGGAGTTGGAAGCAACAAAGGATAGGGAGGATAGACATCAAAGGAGAAAGAATTGCAACTACTAGCAAGGATTGAAGCCTTAGAGAAAGAAAGGGGAGAATCTAAAAGAGAGGAGGTGAGTGAAGAAGTGGAAGCCCATGATGAAGGAGAAAGGCATGAAGAGCATAGGGAGGAGGTGGTACACCCCAAAGAGAGGAGGTTGGTAAGATTATTGAAGGCAGTCCAAGGTGGTGGAATAAAAGGTCATCTTGATTTACCTATATACCAGGGAAGGATGGATAGTGAGGAAGTGCTAGGGTGGATAAAGACCCTAGAAAACTACTTTGAGTTGGAAGATACTGATGATAATAAGAAGGTGAGATTTGCAAAGGCAAAATTGAGAGGAACCACATTGACATGTGTAAAGCGGAAAAATCGCGATCGAACCCTAGTTGTTCTCCCCTCTTCCGACTTCGAGGAGAGAGAAGGGAGGTTCGCTATGATTCGATGGTTTTTCACTTAGGGGAGAGACTTTACATTCAAAAGAGGGGTTGAAACTCATAAGATCCAATCCCACGCAATGCAAGATTGGATGCTAAATGAATTTCAAGGGTTAGGAAAGCAAGGCTACCCTCTTTTGTAAAGAATGTTGTTAAGGAAATTAAGCTAAGCATGCATAGAAAGTCATAAAGATTCGCTTATAAACTGAGTTCGGGTTATAGGATGAAGCTGCGGACCTGGAATTAGCAGTAAAATGTCGATACGGCGCTGTCCTGCAAATTTGAGCAAAAGTTGTCGGGACGATGGCACCCGGCGCCACGGTCCTCCGAAAAATCCGTGAAACGAAGGGGGATCTGTTCGTCTCTGCACAAGGATTCTAGATCTTCAATTTCAGCCGTGTACCTGCAACCTACACACAGAAAAGCGAAGACGATTGGGGGGTTAGGGATTGGGGGTTTGCCTTTAGGTCAAACCCCGGTTTTGGAATTAACCAAGAAATGAGCAAGAGCTGTAAATGTAAATGACTATAAAACAAGTACTAATACCTTGTTCTAAGGATGTTTGTATCCTTATGTGCGAAGGTATAGATGTTGTATGTTGTAGCATGTAGTATGTGATCTCCTCTTCAATGGTTGAATCCTTGACTTGAATGCAACACTTAGCCTTGAATGGAGACTTGAAATGATCAATTGCTTGAAGGAATGCTTGAATGCTTGAATGCTTGAGTATAATTTCCACGCCTTGTACACATATCCTCTTCATATCAAATGAGAGAGAAAAATGTAGTTTATATACTTGTCAATTAGGGCTGATAGACTGATTTTCCCGACCTTAGGCCGACCAGGGAAAGTTAATTTCCAAATTGCAAACAAAAAGACCCAAGCCCCTTAGGAGACCGGGCCCAAAATAGGACCCAGGGACCAGGGCGCTGGGCGCCATGGTCCTGGGGGACCAGGGCACTGGGCGCTCTGGTCCCACCTCCCAGGACATCAGGGTGCAAGGAGGTTCAGGCCAGGGTACTTGAAAAATGCAGTTTTCAGTGTCGTGAGCAAGTTTCAGGGTCTCCATTCAGGTTGCGTGTTGCGTCGCCATCCTGAAGACCGAAATGCAGTCGAAATTGCAAGTGTCGCAATTTTAGGACACTACATTTAGCCCCCACTTTAGCGGGAGTATAAGCATACGCTCATACTTCCGGTAAAGTACAAGGAAACAACATTGAAAGACTTTCACCACGTCAAGGAGGCAAGATACACCGAGCCCCCAGTGGACTAATGATCTTACGACTTCGATTGACAAAGTAAAAGGGAAGATCGCGAGGAAGAACCATGACTGTCAGTAGTAAGGCTCCCTCACTATGAGTCATGCAAGAAAGATATCAAAATTTTTCAAGGCAAAGCTAAATTTACCAAGAAATTTTCAAGTATCTTGAAAAGATATGAACGGGATGTATGCCCCCCTACGTTAAAGCGATCGCACACGCCTCACGGGGGGTGATTGTTTTAACGTAGTGATACATATAAGAAATGAGAAAGGAGCACGTTATCGCAAGGATTTAGCCCCCAAGTGTGAGATAAACCCAAGGATAATAGACACAAAACACAAAGCACGAGGTGACTTCGCTTTCCTCGGGGTCAGTATGCTGTATGATAATTCATGTATATATATCATATGTATGTATGCATAATTGTTCTTCATTCCCCAATCAAGGAAGGTCACCTAGAAGAAGGGAACACATGTGTCTTTTGAGTCAACATGAGAGAGACCGAGAGATCTCAATGCTTTGCATCGTCCTCAAGTAGACAACACCAAGGACAACAAATAGAAGAATGAGAATAACATATAGAAGAAGTAACAAAAGAGAGGGGGAGAGAGTCTACTATGCTAATGTAACTAGTCTAGCACGTCATCTACCCCCCGATCTTGCTGATCAATGTTTCGGGAAGGCAGGGAACACGCTAGAGGAGGAACATCCAACACAGCAGATGGAGCTATCACAAGATCCAAACAAGGGCTATGTTCATGTTCCGAGCCACATTGTTCTTGTCTAGGAGCTAGGATAAGTGCTTTAGAAAATTCATTAGATAAATGGTTATCAACATCAACAAGTTCATATTCACTATCAGAAGCAAGAGGAGTAACATTTTCATCTATATCATCATCAAGATTTATAAAAATAGGATCTTTAACTCGCACAGGATCAAGACCATCATGCATCTTATGTTTAGGAGATTTAGGCTCAATGTCCGGCTGAGGAGAAAATGGAATAATGCTTGTTGAAGGTGTTTTTGGAGATTGCAAAGTTTGAGAAGCAGCTGCCTGAGCTCTAAGACGACGCTTTCGTCGGCGTTCACGTGCAGAACGATTTTGTCTAGTCTTAGTAGGAAGTTGCGAAGATTGAGGAGGAGGAATGTTCTCATCCTTAGCACTTGGGTGTTTAGGTTGTGGTCTCTTAGGCTGGATAATAGGAGAAGAAGAAGGTCTCTTCTCTCTATAAAAAGAAGGAGGAGGAACTGCTCCATATAAAGGAGGAATTTTTGGTTTAGGGAGAAGACCAAGTCCATCATGACGAGGAGGTATAGGTCTACTCTTAGGAAGTTTATTAGGTATAGACATAGTCACATCCATAGGGATGGGTTGAGAATCTTCTTGAGGAAAGACATTAGTTTTATCTTTCAAAGGAAGAACTTCCTTCTCAAGAATGATAGGAATATCAAGTTTAGGTGCTCTAGGTTCACTTAGAGATAGGATCATATCTGTTTTCCACTTTTGATAAGATTTGAAAAGATGATCACTTCGCGGAGGAAGAGATTGGAAATGTTTAGGCCAAAAGTAATCAATAGGAACACTAGAGGTTCTTTCAGCTGGTTTAAAGAGACTATGATTGACAGTAACAACTTCACCATTATGGGGAAATTTCAAACACTTATGAATAGGAGAAGCAATAGCTTTCATGGAAGATAGCCAAGGATAGCCAAGCTTCACACGAAATTGTTTGGAAGATGGAATAATAGCAAAGTTCACATCAAGAGATTTGTTATCGACCTCAATAGGCAATGTAATAGAACCAATTGCAAGAGAAGAAAATGCATCAAATAGTTTCACAATCACATCTGTTTTGTCATATATCACTTGATTCAATTGCAAAGTAAAAAGAAATTCTTCAGTAATAACGTTAACCATGCACGAAGGATCAATAAGCACTCCACGGCAAGGTGTATTCTTAACTTTTGCAACTATGTATAAAGGACCATCAGGTGCCCTAATGGTTTCGCTAGAATCAAATGTGATGGAAGGTTCTTCAGGGATTTCTTGCTGCTCTACAAAGTTAATCACATTCGGAGTCATAGACACAAGACCATCAGATGAGAGAGAGGAATCATTAGTCTCAATCGCATTAGAGGTATGAGAAGGCAATGGATCAGTGAAAATCTGAAGATTTTGATTAGGAGGAGCTACAGATGTGTTGCCTTTATCATTCACTCCAGAAACAAAGATAGTATTATTATCAATCAAATCTTGAATTTTACCCTTTAAAGAAAAACATTTTTCAGTATCATGCCCACGCTGACGATGAAATTGACAAAAAGCTTTGTTATCAAAATAAGGTGAAGTAATCTTTGCAGGATCAATTTGTCTTATAGGAGGAAGAGTAAGCACATTTTGTTGCAATAACTTATTCATAATACTATGCAATGATTCATTCAAAGGAGTATACTTTCTTTCTTTCTTGAAAAATTTAGAAATAGGAGGCACACCTGATGCTGCATTCACATTGTTGTTGATGATGTTTTCATTGAATTTGATGGAATCTCTGTTCGGTTTAAACTTCCCAAATGGTTGTTGACTGCTATCACCCTTATCACTCGGAGCCATAGGATGTGATTGTTCCATTTGACTCATAGTCAGTTGATAATTGTGAAGAGTGGCGCACAACTGTTGGAAAGAAGTAAACTCAGAAAACAGAAGTTTGTCTCGAATATCTTTTTGTAAATTAGAAATAAAGATTCTTTGAATATCATTGTCAGGCACTGGAAAAGAAATTTGAGCATACAAATGCTTATATCTACCAATGAAATCAGTCACTTTTTCTTTAACACCTTGTTTACAATGCATTAAATCAATCAAAGTAACTTTAGGGCTTATATTGTTTTGAAATTGTTGAATGAAAGCATTTGCAAGTTGTTCGAAAGAAGTAATAGAATAGGAAGGCAACGAGAAATACCATTGTAGGGCTTTGTCTCTTAATGTTCTAGTAAACAGTTTTGCAAGCAACCTTTGGTCATAAGCAAAATCGGTACATATTGTTTGAAAAGTCTTAACATGTGTTAGAGGATCTCCTTTACCATTATAAAGCTCCAAATGCGGGATTTCAACATGTTTAGGAGGGATAGCTCGAACAATGTCAAGAGAAAGTGGGCTCGCAACGTCAAATGTGGGCACATTGAACTTAGATTGATTCATAGAGGCAATTTGTTGTTGTAAAGAAGAGACAGTTTGTGCTAGATTGTTAATGGTCGCTTCAGTCGAAGAATTCATATTGGATGTGTTAGATTGAGATGGAGGTGTTATGTTATTGAAAGAAGGTAAAGAGTAAGGTGGTGGAACCCTATGATAATTAGTCATAGGAGATGATTGGACAAGAGGAACACTACAGGGAGGGATGGAATGGTTAAATGAATTGCCCCCTTGCGTCATGTTCATTTGTGGAGATATAATAGGGACACTCATTGAAGGAATGAATGAAGAAGTCGGATTGAATGAAGGAAGAGGGTTAATTGAAGAAGAAGGGTTGCCCCCATGACTGGTGATCACAGGAGGAATGTCTTGTATAGAGGTAGCCATGATGTTTGATGTAAAGGTAGGTATACTAGCAATAGGAGTTGTCAAAGGAATAGAATGATTGTCTTGTGTAGGAGGTTGTGTATAACCTAAATTTTCAGCACAACTCTTCATAGGCATCACATTCGAATCCACAATGTGTGCAATACCATGCAAAATATCAATTCCATTCTTATCACTTTGAAGCATATGTTTTAGACCCTCATTTAAAGGAAGAGCTTGACTATCAGGGTATTCTTGAGACATCCATTGTCGAAAATCATCAAATTGGTTATCCAATTTCGAAAGTTGTTCTACAGAAACCTCATGGAGAGCTTCTTCATCATTAGGAGGATTAGAGGAATTACCCATGTCCTCGTTAAAAAGGCTATTCAAATTAGGTTCCATCTCCTAAGTAGTTAAACCTCGGAAAGACTTAATTCTACGGCTTCATCTAACGGGAATAGTGTAAGTAGGGCTTATTGTTGTAAAACTCATGCACTAGAAAGAGAGAGAAGATTTTGAATTTAGAGGTAGCAATTTTCAGTAAAATCAGCCAATCTTCTGGATTTAAGCTGTTAAATGCAATCACAACAGTCTCCCGAAATTTCGGAAAAAATGTCCGGGACCGTGGCGCCCGGAGTGCAACACGGTCCCTGCAACTTTTTTCGAAATTTGCAGGGATGAAAGGTATGATGATTTTAGAGCTAATCTGAAAAAATTGAGTGATTTTACGATCTCTAGATAGGCCAAATTAAAGTTGTAATCTCAAAATTGAACCCTATCAAGATTGTCGAAAAATGCAAAAATTTGAATTTTGAAAAAGAGAGGGAAACTGAAATTTGAATTTTATGATTTTAGAGGGAATGTCAAGAGCAATGCAAATTTTGAAATTTGAAAATTGACTCAATTTCACGCAAAATTCAATTTTGAAAGCGGAAATCAATGTTGTTGTAATTAAGCACTTAATTTCAAAAGTCACAAAATGCAAGAATTTGAATAAAGCACTAAAATTTTTAATGAATGATGACACACTTTTCAGATTTAGGACAGTAAGAACACAATTTTGACAAAAAATTTTAATTTCAATGATTTTTGAATGATTAGAAGCCCTAAACCAAGCAAACACAAGACCAACTTTGACTGTAATTTTGAAAGTGTTATAATTGACAAAATCAGCCAAAATTCTGGATTTTAGCAGGAAAATACAGCAAGATCTCGCTCCCGAAATTTTGGAAAAAATGTCAGGGACGATGGCGCTCGGAGTGCAACACGGTCCTCGCAACTTTTTTCCAAATTTTCAGGGATGAAGGATATTGTGATTTTATTGCAGAATCCAAAGTTATAGCTGATTTGGAGATGTTTTGATTGGTCAAATTATCGGACAAAGGTTGAATTAAGAGGGTTTCAAAAATTAGGGTTTTGACACTTAATCACTTAATTTTCAGAATTAAAGCACAAATATGAATTGAAAATTTGTAATAGAAAGGCAGATCTGAAACAGGCATTAACATTTAGACATTTCGCAAGTTCAATCACCAAAAAGAAAATTTAGGGCTTTTATGCAATCACCTCTAAAATTTTGCAAAAGATCAAACATGGAAATGTAATCAATTTTTTCAGATCTAAGCATGAAAAATCAGAAAGGATGTTCACGTCGGGTTCACCAAAATGTAAAGCGGAAAAATCGCGATCGAACCCTAGTTGTTCTCCCCTCTTCCGACTCCGAGGAGAGAGAAGGGAGGTTCGCTAGGATTCGATGGTTTTTTACTTAGGGGAGAGACTTTACATTCAAAAGAGGGGTTGAAACTCATAAGATCCAATCCCACGCAATGCAAGATTGGATGCTAAATGAATTTCAAGGGTTAGGAAAGCAAGGCTACCCTCTTTTGTAAAGAATGTTGTTAAGGAAATTAAGCTAAGCATGCATAGAAAGTCATAAAGATTCGCTTATAAACTGAGTTCAGGTTATAGGATGAAGCTGCGGACCTGGAATTAGCAGTAAAATGTCGATACGGCGCTGTCCTGCAAATTTGAGCAAAAGTTGTCGGGACGATGGCGCCCGGCGCCACGGTCCTCCGAAAAATCCGCAAAATGAAGGGGGATCTGTTCGTCTCTGCACAAGGATTCCAGATCTTCAATTTCAGCCGCGTACCTGCAACCTACACATAGAAAAGCGAAGACGATTGGGGGGTTAGGGATTGGGGGTTTGCCTTTAGGTCAAACCCCGGTTTTGGAATTAACCAAGAAATGAGCAAGAGCTGTAAATGTAAATGACTGTAAAACAAGTACTAATACCTTGTTCTAAGGATGTTTGTATCCTTATGTGCGAAGGTATAGATGTTGTATGTTGTAGCATGTAGTATGTGATCTCCTCTTCAATGGTTGAATCCTTGACTTGAATGCAACACTTAGCCTTGAATGGAGACTTGAAATGATCAATTGCTTGAAGGAATGCTTGAATGCTTGAATGCTTAAGTATAATTTCCACGCCTTGTACACATATCCTCTTCATATCAAATGAGAGAGAAAAATGTAGTTTATATACTTGTCAATTAGGGCTGATAGACTGATTTTCCCGACCTTAGGCCGACCAGGGAAAGTTAATTTCCAAATTGCAAACAAAAAGACCCAAGCCCCTTAGGAGACCGGGCCCAAAATAGGACCCAGGGACCAGGGCACTAGGCGCCCTGGTCCTGAGGGACTAGGGCGCTGGGCGCTCTGGTCCCACCTCCCGGGACATCAGGGTGCAAGGAGGTTCAGGCCAGGGTACTTGAAAAATGTAGTTTTCAGTGTCATGAGCAAGTTTCAGGGTCTCCATTCAGGTTGCGTGTTGCGTCGCCATCGTGAAGACCGAAATGCAGTCAAAATTGCAAGTGTCGCAATTTTAGGACGCTACAACATGGTGGAGTGGTATGCAGGCTGAGAGGACAGCAAGAGGATTGAACAAGATTACAAGTTGGGAGAGAATGAAAGAAATTATGAAAGTACAATTTCTACCATCTGATTTTACTATACAAACAAAGAGGATGAGACCAAACTATAAACAAAGAGACATGGATGTGATGACATACACAGAGCAATTTCACAAATTGAGCATTAGGGGAGGAGTAGAGGATGAAGAAGAAAAGATGGCCATGTATTTGAATGGGTTAAGGTAAAATTTGTAGGATGAGATTGGATTGAGTATTCCACAAACATTGGGAGATTGTTTTCAACTTGAAACAAGGGTTGAGGATAAGTTGAAGAGAAAACAAGAAAGACAAGGAGGTAGCAATAGAGGTAGAGGATTCATGAGAGGAAGAGGGGGCATGTCTGCAAATGATTCACAAGGACAAGATAACAAGGATAAATATTCTACAACAAAGAAAAGAGGTGGTTACAGTTATAGAGGAGGAGGCACATTTAGTAGTGGAAGAGGATCACATGTATTCATAGGTAGGTGTTACCATTGTAATGAAGTTGGGCATTGGTGCAGGAGCACCTAATTTTGAGCTAGTTTTGAGTCCAACTTCTTCATTTTGGTGTGTTTTTTCATAGGTTGGTTTTGAGTGGTGAATAAGAGTCTTCTCTTAGGTCTTCATGTTTTTTTGCAATGCTTTGGTAGGTTGAATGTCCTTAGGACAATGCATTTGCTCAATTTTGGCTTGTAAGCCCTTGTAAGCCTAAAATTGCAAAATCTTGCATTTTGATGAAAAGTGCCTTGAATATATTTGTTTGGAATTGGGAAATGTTAATGTAATGGTTTTTATTCATCCTAGATGGTTTTGAGGAGAAAACAAAGCATGTAAGGCAAAAATGCACTTTTTGGCAAAAGTTGTCAAAGTTGCTTGACAACTTTTTGCAACGTTGAGCAACTTTTTGCATTTTTTTAGAAAAGGGTTGGTTAGGAAACCGATGGAAAGTTATTTAGGACAAAAATGGCATATAAAATTCCCAAGAATGAATGTAATGAGGTTGTTGAATGCCTGAAGTTGATTGGAATACAATTTGAGACCATTTTTGAAGTTTTACATTGCATTTTTCAAGAATTAGAGTAGCAATCCGTACTTAATGGATTGATTGCTTTGTTGTACTTTGTTTGTTGTTTTGTGCATGTTATTTTAGTTCTCAGGAAGCAATTTGGTTACTTTATTCACAGGTTTGAATTGAGTTTTCAATTTTGCAAGCTCTCGGCTTGAGCAAGGGTTTGAGAGGCCCAAACATGGTTCCAGCTTGAAGTCCTTTGAGTTCTTCTCAACAACCCTTGGGACTCAATCCATGGAACCTTTTTATAGTGTATATAGCTTTTATTTTCCTTTGGAGGTCATTGAAATGCCAACGAGCATCATTTTCTAGGTGAGCTCAGTCATAGCTCGGTTAGGAAATGAATGAGATTATGCATGTGTTTGCAGGAATGAGCAGGGTTGGAGTTGTAGAGTGTTTGGGATGAACAAGTGATGTGTGGAAGATAATATGTGTGAATTTGGAGGTGTGTCAAATCAAGGAAGACAGCTAACCCTTGGAAAAAGACCAAAACAAGCCCAAAACCACCTAAAACAAGCATTTCTTGGGTTTCATACCTGTACGGTCAGACTAAGATTCCTAAATTCATAAATTGGAAAGTACTTCCAAAAGGGTATCCTGATCAGCAAATATTTTGTGTGGGTATTTGGAGAAATTGGGAGAAAATCCACAAAAACCGGTTAGGTGGGGCTAATTGGGGCTCTAGGGCTACTAGGCCTAGAAAATAGGAAAAGGAAGGAGCAATGGGGAAATGAATCAAACCTTCACTCAAAACTAGTTGATTACCTTTAGAAAACATCAAAAACACCTACAAAAACCTCTTCAATAATTTTTTAGGAGTTTAAGAGTGGAAGGTTGGATTTACCCCTTGTGAATCTCAACTAAATTTGAGCAACGAGTGAGCACATCTTGATTGGGAGCATTCTTAGAGAGTTGTGGTGTCTACATTAACTTTGAGACTAGATGAAAAATAAAGGGAGCCCACTATGACAACTCTTGACTGGACTTAGGAAAGGAATTAACTCTCTTTGAGTATACCTCCCCATCATAGTGGTATCAGAGCAACCAAGATTTGGGAAGAAGCTAGCATATGATAGACATTGAATCAGTAGGAGAGAATAGTTTAAGGATGGTGACCAAGGTAGTGCTAGAAAATAAGGTAGAATACCAAGAAGAAGAAAATGGGCTCCTCAGAGAAAGACTGCTACAACTAGAGAGCAAACTAGATGCAGTTGAAGATAAAACTAAGAAAGTGACAATCAAGGTCAATGAGGGGAAGGGCAAAGAAGTTGTAGAAGAGGATAGGACTCCTGAACCAAACCTTATTCTACCTAAAGAACCTTTCCTTAAAGAAATTAAAGCCTTAGGAGGAAAATCCCTAGGAGTGCCACTTTTTTGTGGAAAAATGGAGCCTGAGGTAGTCCTGGAATGGATAGAGGGATTGGAGAATCACTTTGAATTTTATGGAATCAGTGAGGCACAAAAGGTGAAGGTGGCCAAGTCTAGATTGAGAGGGGCAACATTGACTTGGTGGAAATTTATTCAAGAAGATAGGCAAAAAGAGGGAAAGAACCCCATAGCTACTTGGAAGGGCATGTTAGCCAAAATGAAAGAGGCACACATCCCTGAAAATTATGAGATCCAGTTACACAAGAGGAGACAAAATTTGAGGCAAAGAGACTTGGATGTGAGCAGCTATACTGAGGAATTTCAGAAGTTGTGTCTGAGATCCAAGGTGGTAGAGGATGAGAACATCAAGGTAGCCAGATACTTAAATGGCTTGAGATGGAATATTCAAGAGGAATTAAGCTTGCTATGCCCCAACACCGTGCACAAGTGCTATCAATTGGCACTAAAAGTGGAGGAAAAGAGCAAGAAGAAACAAGAACAAAGCAACAGAGGCAGAGGTAGGGGAAGAGATGGAAGATGTTAGAGAGGTAGTTTTTTTGGAAGAAGTGTAGACCAAATATCCCAAGGGGAATCCAAGTCGGTTGAGAAAAGTGGGGATTCCAATAGCAAGAGCAGCTATAGAGGAAGGGGATCTAGCAACTCTAGTAGAGGAAGGTCTAGTGGATCAGGAAGAGGGTCCTATTTTGCCACCATGAAGTGCTACAATTGCCATCAACTTGGACAACTGACCTATAGGTTCCCTGAGAAGTCTTCTTCATCCCAAGGAGGTGAGAGGAGAGTAAATTATTCTCAAGAGGATGCAACAAACTTGAAAGCATCAAAAGTAAGCTTGGATTCAGAGGTTGGAGAGAACCTCATGATAAGGAGAGTCTTGATCAAAGAATTGGTTAAGGAGGAACCTAGCCAAAGGAGATCCTTGTTCAGAATAAAATGTAAGATCATGGGAAAGGTATTTAGAGTGGTAGTGGATTCAAGATCCACAGACAATATAGTGTCAGAGGAAGCGGTGAGTAAGCTCAATTTGCCAAGAATACCGCATAGTGATCCCTATAGAGTTACATGGCTCAACAAAGGGCAACATGTTCTTGTAAATGAACAAACTTGGGTTGAGTTCACCATTGGAGGTTACAAAGACAAAATCTTGTGTGATGTCTTGCCCATGGATGCTTGCCACCTACTCCTAGGTAGGCCATGGCAATTTGACAGAAAGGAAATACGTCATGAAGAGAAGAATGCTTATACCTTCCAAAAGGATGGAACCACCTACAAAATCTAGTCCATAGGAGACCAAGTAGAGGGCAGATCCAAAGGTCCTAATGTGCTGCTGGTTGGTGAGAAAAAGTTCATCAACACAGTCAAGGAGGGAGAAGGAGTGGGGTTTGCCATTTTTGTGAAGCCAAAAGAGGACAACAAGGAGAAGAAGGTGAGCATTCCTAAAGATGTGTAGTAGGTTCTAGATTAGTTTGAGGACATCATTAGTGATGGAACACCAGTTACATTTCCTCCTCAACATGCCATAAGTCATCAAATTAACTTTATACCAGGAGCTTCTTTACCTAAGAAGGCAACTTATAAAATGGCACTGGATCAAAACAAGGAGATAGCCAAGCAAATACAAGAACTCCTAGATAATGGACTAATCAGGAGGAGCATCAGCCCATGTGCAGTACCCACCATTTTGGCTCCAAAGAAGGGAGGTACTTGGAGACTTTGCACCGACTCTAGAGCCATAAACATGATTACTATCAGATATAGATTTCCCATCCTAAGAATTGAAGACTGGTGGATTGTTTGGGAGGTGCTAAATAATTTACCAAGATAGATATCAAGAGTGGTTACCACCAAATCTGAATAAAGGAGGGTGATGAATGGAAGACAACCTTCAAGACTACAGAAGGACTCTATGAATGGCTTGTTATGCCATTTGCACTCACCAATTCCCCTAGCACATTCATGAGACTCATGAATGAAGTAGTCAAGGAATACATTGGTAAATTTGTTGTTGTTTACTTAGATGACATCTTAATTTTTAGCAAGTTTAAAGATGAGCATCTTAAGCATATAGACATTGTCTTGAGTAAACTATGCGATGAACAACTAACCATCAATTTGGAGAAATGTGAGTTTATGAAACAGGAATTGGTGTATCTTGGGTTTATAGTCTCAAGAGACGATTTGAAGATGGATACCTCTAAGGTGGAATCCATAACCAATCGGCCCACACCTAGGACAACAAGTGAAGTGAGAAGTTTCCATGACTTGGCTCAGTTTTACAAAAAGTTCATCATAGGGTTCAGTGAAATATGTGCACCCATGCTTGAGACAATCAAGGGAGGTGTGAGAACCAAGTTTGTATGGACAAAGGAAGCACAAAGAGGTTTTGATCTCTTGAAGACAAAGGTGGCTACTCAACTAGTAATTATCCTACCAAGCTTTGACAAACTCTTCACAATTGAATGTGATGCAAGCAACATAGCGGTTGGACCAGTTTTGTGTCAAGACAATAGACCGATTGCCTTCTTCAATGAGAAACTCAAAGATGCAAAGAAAGTGTATTCCTCCTATGATTTGGAATTGTATGAACTTTTCCAATCACTTAGGAAATGGAAGCATCATTTTCTACCTAAGGAATGAGGTTTACACTGATAATCAAGCTCTTAGCTTTCTTAATTCTCAAGAAAAGTTAAACCACAGGCATATTAAATGGGTAGAGTATTTACAGTCATATGCCTTTACCATTAAACACAAGAAAGGACAATGTAATAAGGTAGTTGATGCATTGAGTAGGAGGTTACTAACAGTGCAAGAAGTGCAGCTCAAAAGCATTGGAGTGGATAGCTTCAAGAATTTGTATCAAGAAGATAAAGATTTTGTTGTTGCCTACAAGGTTTGCCAAGGGTTTGGAAACCATTTTCACAGTGAATATGCAGATTACACCTTGCAAGATGGCCTTTGGTTCAAAGGAGTACATCTATGTGTGCCTAAAGGATCTATGAGGGAAAACTTGATTGAAGAGAAGCATAATGGATTCTTGAGTGGAAATTTTGGTTTGAACAAGACATTGGAAATTGTCCAAAGATTCTACTTTTGGCCTAAACTGCAAAGAGATATCAGAAGATATGTGGAGAAATGTGTGGTTTTCCAAAGAGCTAAAGGTACATCTTCCAATGCTAGTCTTTAACAGCCTTTACCTATTCCCAATCGGCCATGGGAGTGTGTAAGTATGAACTTTGTGGTTGGTTTGCCAAAAACCAAATCAGGTTTTGATAGCATCTATGTTGTGGTAGATAGTTTTAGTAAGATGGCTCATTTTATTCCATGCAAGGTCACTCATGATGCCAGCCACGTTGCTCACTTGTTTTTCAAAGAGGTTATTAGGATTCATGGTTTACCTATCAGCATTGTGTCAGATAGGGATGCAAAGTTTATTGGTCATTTTTGGAAGACTTTGTGGCAAAGATTAGGTACTAATTTGTCTTTTGGTTCAACCTATCATCCCCAAACGGATGGTCAAACTAAGGTGGTCAATAGAACACTTGGGAATCTACTTAGATGTTTAACAAAAGAGTATGGTCAAGCTTGGGATCTAATCATCCATCAAGCTAAGTTTGCCTACAATGATAGTGTGAATAGGTCCACCGGTAAAAGTCCTTTTGAAGTGGTGTATGACATTCATCCTAGAGGATTTTTGGAGCTCAGAGATGTGGGAAAGATGGGACATCATAGTGGACATGCTTTGGACATGACCCAATCAATGCAAGAGGTTTATGAGTAGGTTAGGACAGCCCTATTGGACATTACTCAAAAGATCAAAGACAAAGTGGATGTGAAAAGGAAAGATATCCAATTTGTTGTTGGTGACATGGTGATGGTTCATTTGAACAAGGAAAGGCTTCATAAAGGTGTCCCTAGTAAGCTTCAGATGAGGAGGATAGGTCCTTGCAAAGTTTTGGCCAAGTATGGCACCAATGCATACAAGGTAGACTTACCCGTTGATATGGCTTTGTCACCCATTTTCAATGTGGTAGATTTGGTGTTGTATAAGGGCACACTTCTAGGAGAAGATAGTAGAGTTTCAAAGGTCTCTCAAGAACTTTCAGACCTGCCCTTACCAGTTGCACCCATTCCCCAAGCCGAGAAGGTGTTAGATTCTAGAATTTTGAGGAAAACAAGGCATACTACCTACATGGAGCACTTGGTCAAGTGGCAGAATCTTCTAGAATTAGAGGCTACTTAGATACCTAAGGAAGACTTCTCTAAGCATGGAGTTCCATTTTCTTTTGTGCCTCAAGGAGTCAATTGACTTTTTTTCTTTGGGGGAGTATGGTCCAAGAGCACCTAGTTTTGAGTCCAACTTCTTCATTTTGGTGTGTTTGTTCATAGGTTGGTTTGGAGTGGTGAATAAGGGTCGTATCTTAGGTCTTCATGTGTTTTTTCAATGCTTTGGTAGGTTGAATGTCCTTAGGACAATGCATTTGCTCAATTTTGTCTTGTAAGTGTAAAATGGCAAAATCTTGCATTTTGATGAAAAATACCTTGAATAGCCTTGTTTGGCATTAGGAAATGTTAATGTAATGGTTTTTAGTCATCCTAGATGGTTTTGAGGAGAAAACAAAGCATGTAAGGCAAAAATGCACTTTTTGGCAAAAGTTGTCAAAGTTGCTTGACAACTTTTTGCAAGGTTGAGCAACTTTTTGCATTTTTTAGCAAAGGGTTGGTTAGGAAACCGATGGAGAGTTAGTTAGGAAAAACAAGGAATATTAAATCCCTGAGAATGAATTTAATGAGGTTGTTGAACACCTAGAGTTGACTGGAATACAATTTGAGACCATTTTTGAAGTTTTACATTGCATTTTTCAAGAATTAGAGCAGCAATCCATACTTAATGGATTGATTGCTTTGTTGTACTTTGTTTATTGTTTTGTACATTTTCTTGTAGTGCTCAGGAATCAATTTGGCTATTTTATTGGCAGGTTTGAATTAAGTTTTCAATTTTGCAAGCTCTCGACCTGAGTAAGGGTTTGAGAGGCCCAAACATGGTTCCAGCTTGAAGTCCTTTGAGTTCTTCTCAATATCCATTGGGAATAGAGCCATGGAACCTTTGTATAGTTTATATAGCTTTTATTCTCCTTTGGAGGTCATTGAAAGGCCAATGAGCATCATTTTCTAGGCGAGCTCGTCATAGCCCGGTTAGGAAATGAATGAGATTATGCAAGTGTTTGCAGAAATGAGCAGGGTTGGAGTTGTAGAGAGTTTGGTATGAACAAGTGTTGTGTGGTAGAGAATATGTGTGAATTTGGGGGTGTGGAAGATCAAGGAAGACACCTAACCTTGGAAAAAGACCAAAACAAGCCCAAAACCACCTAAAAGAAGCATTTCTCAGGTTTCATACCTATACGGTCAGATTGAGATTCCTAAATTCATAAATTGGAAAGTAATTCAAAAAGGGTATCCTGATCATTAAAGATTTTGTATGGGTCTTTGGAGAAATTGGGAGAAAATACACAAAAACCGGTTAGGTGGGGCTAATTGGGGCTCTAGGGGTACTAGGCCTAGAAAATAAGAAAAGGAAGGAGCGATGGGGAAATGAATCAAACCTTCACTCAAAACTAGTTGATTACCCTTGTAAAACATCACAAATACCTACTAAAACCTCTGCAAGTATTTGTTAGGAGTTTAAGAGTGGAAGGTTGGATTTACTCCTTGTGAATCTCAACCAAACCTGAGAAACCAATGAGCACATCTTGATTGGGAGCACTCTTAGAGAGTTGTGGTGTCTAAATTGACTTTAAGACCAGATGAACAATGAAGGGAGCCCACTGGGAAAACTCCTAACTACACTTAGGCAAGGAATTAACTATCTTTGAGTATACCTCCCCATCAGGCATCCCTCTTTCAAATGTCCTAAATGGGATGAAGCTAATAGAGGAAGGGATAAAAGAGTACATTTGACATATGAAGAAGAAGAAAGGAAAGAAGAGAAGCAATCATTGCAAGAAGGACCAGTGCTAGATGGAGATTTCCTCATGGTTAGTAAAGGCAAGTTGCAGCAGCAAGCATCAAATCAGGTATCCATTTTTAAAACACAATGTTTGAGCAAAGGTAAGATATGCAAGATGATTATTGATTCAGGTTCACATGATAATATTGTTTCTTATGATATGGTGCACAAATTGGGATTGAAGACATTTGATAATCATAATCCTTATAATGCCACTTGGGTTAGTCAAGAGCAGCATGTAATGATTAGTTAGAGGGCATATGTTGATTTCTCAATTGGTACATACCATGATCATGTTTTGTTTGATGATATTCCAATGACTTGTGGGAATATAATATTGGGTAGACCATGGCAACATTTAAGGAGAACTATACATGATGGATATACGAATGTATACTTAATGCATAAGGATAACAAAAGATATAGTTTAACACCTTTGCCTTGTAAGGAGAAGAATGAACACAATGTGATTTGTTTTGGAGACAAAATCAGAATGTGCATGAAGGGTAATGAGAAAAAGGATACTAGATGGGTGGATCAAACAAAGTTGCAACAAAATAGCAGTCCTAAAGAGTAGCAAGATTGGGACTTCAAGAGCATAAAGGTTGGGAATATTGATTGCCCGATAGTGGAGTAGAGAAATGTAGTTAAACCTCTGAGTTTTCAGATGAAAACAAATCAAAACAGTGACATGGGGAGGCAAGGAGGGTGGCAGGACCAAGATCCCAGACAAGGAGCCAAAAATATGCTTATTGATACTAATGTCGTTGGTAAGATAAATACAAGTTGTGGTAGGAGGAAGATAACACTTGGATAATACATATACCCTGTCAAAAATCAAAAGACAATATTGTTTGATGGTTGGAACAGGACTGGTCACTCTTGGGACAAGAGTTTTTTGTTTGGTGGGGAGTATGGTGCAGGGGCACCCAAGCAAGCAATTAGGACCCTGAAGACATTGGAGATGTAGGGAAGGAGTTATGAAGCACACCAAGTCAATTGGCATGTGTTGAAGCCAACCATGGCATTTGGAGGCAATATGAATGATGTAATGGTTAAATGTCCTGAGGGTCCTGATAAGGATCCTAGGACCAAATCTTTGTAAAATGGGTCAATTGTACCCCAATGAGTTCTAATAGGTATAGAGAGTCAATAATGTTATATTAATCCCAATTGGATCAAATTTAATGGTTGGAAGAGTTTTAGGTTAGTAGGAATCAATAAAACCAAAGGTTGAAATTCAAATTTTGAATCACAACGATCAAATAGGTCTTTAGGCGAGAAAGATGATTTAGGAGTTTTTTAGCATTTTAATCATCCCAAGCTGAATGGAGACCAGCTGGAGTAGTTAGGAGGAGTGGCTATAAAGCCTTTGAAGTTATTTTGTATTGGGGTTGATGAATTGTATGGACAAAATAACAAAGTGAATAAAAATAGTTATTTTCTTGCATTTCCTTAGTTTTGGTTGATCTTTCATTGATTGGAAGTGTTGATTTGCATGGTGATAGCATTAAGAATTTATTTATCTATGATAGAAGTTGTTTTAATGCTTTGGTAGGAGATTTGATCAGACTTTGCCATTTATTGCTGGTTGTACCTTTCATTTATGAGTTTTTGTCTTTGGTTTAAAGGTCAAAAATGCATTCTAGGGCCATTCTATGAATGTAAGAACCTGATTCTCATAGAATGGGTTCTATATATCATGTAATATATGATCCTAATCAATTAACTTGTAGGAAGAGTGGATTTGCATGTGATCACCATGATTTGTATGAGGAAGAGTGACTAGTTTTCATGCCAAGCCTATAGCAGCAGAAGTTATACCTTAACAAGGGGCTATTTTAATGATTGGAGGTGTCTCATATGACCTAGGAGAAGGTGTAGGAACCTTGAAAATTATTCAGAAGCATTGGGAGAGGCATTCAGAAGCATTGGGAGAGGCATTGACCAATAAACCCTTGGTTTTAGAGCAAGTTGGTGAGGGTTTTGAGCTTTTCATGTCAAACAAGTTCGTAGAACCAAATGAACCTAATTTTCCTTTGATTTGAGCCATATTACACTACTTTTGAGAGTTGTAATATTGGGGGTTAAGTATTTGTCATACTTCATTTGTAAAAGTGGGGTAATTTGTACCTAAAATCAGTCCACAATCTCACGACAGCAGGATTGGTCCAAAACAACAATACTTGAACCTCTGATATGTTGTAGTACACTAAAATGGGTGTCAAAAAGGTAATTTGTTTGGAGGGTGATTTGGAAAATGTTGGAGAAAACTAATTAAATAGTCTTGGAAGGCCTAATTGGGGCTAGTAGGTCTAGTAGAGGCCTAGGAGGGTTTGAGTGCTTAGTGGTTGATTGAGACTTTGGAATCAGATGATTCTCACCATAATAGGTTGGAGTAAGTGTTTGGAAGCCTTGGGAGTCTTTGATAGGGGTTAGTTTGACATTTTCCCTTTGAACCATTAAGGGTTCTTTGGAACACTTGGTAGAAATAAGGAGATTGAAGCATTTAACAAGCATACTGTCATAAATCATCTTTACCCCCTAAACCCTCTACATCAATAAGAATATACAATAGTATGGTCAAAGGATCAAAGAGATAGTTGGTGAGATCAAGAGTGTTGGTGGTAAAGTGGATGATGCCACAATGGTTAGTAAAGTGTTGAGAACCCTTCTACCAGTCTACACTATCCGAGTTGCAGCCATTCAGGAGCTAAAGTCTATTGATAAAACTAAGGTAACTCTTGACTCCATCATTGGTAAGCTTACTGCATTTGAATTAAATGGTTATGATGGTAGTGCTCAGAAATATGAATCTGCATTTAAAGCTTCAGTTTCTAACCCTTCTATGAGGAAAAATTGAGATGTCAGTCACAGTTATGAATCGAGATCTAGTAGAGAACTTGATGATGAAGACAGTTTGATTGAGCTTGAAGCATTGTTGGCCAAGCAGTTGCCTAGAGGTACCAGTAAGTATAGAGGTAAATTACCTTTGAAATGTTTTGCATGCAACAAGATTGGACACATTGCTGCTAATTGTCCTAATGGTGACAATAAGCATAAGCGTGAGAAGTACAAGAAGTACAAAGGAAAAGGAAAAAGAGATTGTCTCATTGCAATTGATGGTGGTATCACTGATGAGGAATCTGAGGGAGATTCTAATGAAGACATTGCCTTTGTATCCATTAAAGAGGAGTCATCTAATCAGAAGGCATTTGTTTCTCGCATGGATAGTTCTGATGATTGGATCATTGATAGTGGTTGTTCACACCACATGACCGGTGACCAGAGTAAATTTCTTACTTTGAAGGAATTTGATGGAGGAGTTGTGAGATTTGGAAATAACTCACCCTACATGGTAAAAGGAAGGGGGACCATTTTTGTTAATGGAAAGAGCAGTGCAAATGATGTCTATCGGGTTGAAGGATTAAAGCACAATCTTCTGAGTGTAGCTCAAATCAATGACAGAGGTTATCCATTGGAATTCAAGAATGGAATGTGTAAAATCTATGGCAGCAGAGGTGAATTAATTGCAACCGGCAAGAAGACAAAAGGTAACCTATTTCACCTGAATCCTAAAGTCAACAACTATTTAATTACTAAAGTAGATGATAGTTGGCTTTGGCATCAAAGATTTTGTCATATAAAATTTGATAACATTGTTAAGGTCAGTAAGTCCAAGTCGGTAAGAGGTTTGCCTCAGTTGGACAAACTGGTTAATGCTCTATGTAAGGAATGTCAGTTAGGAAAGATGACATCCTCAACTTTTAAGAGCAAATCTTTTTCAGCAGAACATTTGTTAGATTTGGTTCATACAGATTTCTGTGGAACAATAAGGACTAAAAGTATTCAAGGTGACATATATTTTATGATCTTCACTTATGATTACTCAAGAATGATGTGGGTCACATTCTTGAAGGACAAAACAGAAGCCTTTAGTAAGTTCAAGGCATTCAGGGCCTTAGCTGAAAAGAAAAGTGGTAAGAAGATAAAGTGTCTGAGGACTGATCAAGGTGGCAAATTTACTTCAAAGGAATTCACTAGATATTGTGAAGACAATGGAATCAAGAGGCAGATTTATACATTGAGGACACCATAATAGAATGGTATCGCAAAGAGGAACAACCAGTCAGTTGTTGAAGCTGCTAGAACGATGCTTATACAAGGAGGGGTAGCAAAAACTTTCTCGAGAGAAGCTCTCAGCACAACTGTCTACACTATGAACCAGATATTGGTAAAGAAAGGTAAGGATAAAACTCCTTATGAATACTAGTATGGTAGATCATCTAATGTCAGTTATTCTAAGATTTTTGGTAGTAATTTTTTTATCAAGAGAGGTGACTATGTGAGTAACTTTGAGGCTAAAAGTGATGAAGGCATATTTCTTGGTTACTTCGCCAAGAGTAAGGCCTACAGATGTTATAACAACCAGACACAAAGAATCATTGAGAGTGTTGATGTTCGATTGGATGAGTATCGTGAAGTCTCAGGAGAAACCAGTGAGGAGAAAAAGGATAAAGAACCTTGCATTCTGATTTTGGAACTAGAACCGGTGAAGCCATAAGCTAATGAAGTGAATGTTATTGTACCAGTTCAACCGGAACAAGTATATTTAGAAGAAGATGATGAAAGTGAATAAGAAGAACATGAAGATAATGATCAGGTCATTCTAATGTATGTGAGACTCAATCATAATCCTGACTAGATTATTGGAGATAAAGATGTTGGAGTATTAACCAGAAGAAGAATCAGAGAGAATTCTTGCACGATCTCCACTATTGAGCCCAGAACTGCTAAGGAAGCATTTGGAGATGATCACTAGAGTAAAGCTATGGAGGAGGAGCTTGACCAGATTGAGAAGAACAATACTTGGACCCTAGTACCCAAACCGGTGAATAAAAATGTGATAGGTACTAAATGGGTATTCAAGAATAAACTGAATGAAGATGGACTAGTAGTCAGAAACAAAGCTAGACTAGTATGCAAAGGTTATGCACAAGAAGAGGGAGAATACTATGGTGAGACATTTACACCAATTGCTAGATTGGAAGATGTTAGGACTCTACTTGTATTTGCAGCATATAAGGGATTCAAAGTATATTAGATGGATGTGAAGTCAACATTTCTAAATGGAATAATGGAAGAAGAAGTATACATTGAGCAGCCAGATGATTATGCTTTGACTGATGCAAAGGATATGGTGTGTAAATTTCACAAGGTACTATATGGTTTAAAGTAAGCACCAAGAGCATGGTATGAAAGACTACATTCACACCCGATGAAGATAGGTTTTCAGAGAACCAGTGAAGACAACAATATATATCTCAAATGTGAAGGAGATAAGATACTGGTTAGTGAAGTGTTTGTGGATGATATCATATTTGGAGGCAATGATGACATGAGTGATGACTTTGCAAATGAGATGAAAAGTGAATTTGAAATGTCTCTAGTTGGTGAGATAAAATTCTTCATAGGTTTACAAATTTAGTAGATGAAGAGTGGTATTTTTATCTCACAGTCTAAGTATGTGAAATAGGTATTGAAGATATTTGGAATGAGTGATTGTAAACCAATTGGGACACCAATGGTTATAGGTTGTAAACTGACTAAGGAGGATGAAGCTGCATCTGTTGATGAAAAGGAGTACAGGTCAATGATAGGGAAATTGCATTATGTTGTTCACAATAGACCAGATATTGCTCATGCAATTGGTTTAGTTGCCAGATTTCAAAAGAATCCAAAGGAGACACATTTGATAGCAACCAAGAGGATATTTAGATATTTGAAAGGTACTATTAACTATGGATTATGGTATCCATATGCAGGTAACTTTGATTTGAAAGTTTATACAAATGCAGACAGGGCAGGTAATGTTGATGATAGGAAGAGGACAACCGGTAGTGCATTCTTTCTTGGAGGAAGACTTGTATCATGGAGCAGCAAGAAGCAGAGTTGTACATCATAGTCCACTACTGAAGTTGAGCATGTTGCATCATATATGAATTGTACCCAAGCAATCCGGATGAAACACATTCTCAAAGGATACAAGTTGAAGATTACAGAACCTGTAAAGATTTTATGTGACAACACTAGTGCAATAAATATTTCAAAGAACCTAGTGTTGCATGCTAGAACCAAGCATATTGAGCTGAAATATCATTTCTTGAGAGAGAAAGTGTAGAGTAAAGATGTGTTATTGGAGCATTATCCACCAAGGAGCAGCTAGCGGATATCTTTACTAAACCTTTGCCTAAGACTAATTTTGAGTATCTTAGAGGTCAGCTAGGGGTTGTGCCCCTACATGAGGTCAATTGAGCATGATGTGGAATACATCAATCTCGGAGCTAATTGAAGAATCTTGAAGTGGGATTGGTGTAGAGTGGAGTTATTCCACAGGGGGAGCATCAAGTTGCAAGTTGATGTTGCAGAACAGTGAAATATGACACTACATGTTTTACTTTCAGTTTGGCATTGTTGTCAAAGGGGGAGAAGAATTGTATGATTGACAAAGAGAAGATCTATATCAAATTACCAGCTGAAGACATGGAGACTCAGTTGAAGGAGAATATATGGTAAAATTTAAACTAGGATTCCTATTCACAATCAAGGGTATTGATACTTGTATTGCCATCAATGCCAAAGAGGGAGATTGTTGGCACTTGTATGAAGATTGCATTGATGAACTTTTATGTTCTCATTGATGTCAATTATAACCGATAATGATGTTGTAATAATGTTCTTTTGCAATCGGTAGGAGAGCTTGTGAAGGAAACTGGTATTACTAAAGAAGAAGTGAGATCAACCGGTAAACCCTACCTGTTAATATGATAAACCCTAACCGATGGATCTTGGTGAATCGGTTGTATTGGTTTATGATTAAATGATGAGCGATAATGATTATGCCACGTATGCATGTTGTATGAGAAGAGTTTCAAACAGTTTTTAGCGCATAGATATAATGGTTTTATCTTGGGAATGTGCAAGTTCATTGCATGTAATGGAAATCATGTGATGAGTTACATAGTTCGATGAAGCAGTAATCAAGGAGTGGTCGAGGTTGTCTTGAATGATGTGCAATGATTGCTATGTAATCCAACGGTCATACTTGAACCAATTTTTTTACAATCTCTATGAGATCTTAGGTTTGTGATGTGTTACCGACCTATTGTTTTGTTTATAAGGTCGATGATTTGTTTTGTTGTAGTGTTGGCAATTTTGGTTGAATGTAAGAGTGATTGGTTGCCAAACCAGATGATGTATCTGCAGTATGTGTAAAGGCAGATGGGAGCATGAAAAGGATCTGATCAAGCAAAGTAGTGCTATTCACCAGATCAACAAACCCATGTTGTTCTCTATCAATTACAACAATCAAATCCCTTAACCGGGTAAGCTCTAACAAGCTTAGTGCTATCTAAATCCTCTAACTAGGTGATCCATTAGCTTGGATTTCAAATCCTCTACCAAGGTTACTCCTAATAGGGTATTGCTTCTAATAGGGAATTATAGTCAATCCCTTAACCGGGTGGTCCCTGACATGATCTGTTCTTAACAGGACTTATTATAAAGCTTTAACAGGCTTGGCTCCTAACATGGCGAACTTCACAAGAGTTCAGAATACTTGTGGGTATTCATTCCCACTGTGGTTATTCCCATTTGGGTTTCCACGTCAAAATCATTATGTCAAGTGGTGAATGTTTTTGTGGTTATGTTTGATATGGTTAATTTTCTTAACAACTAAATCCACTTAGATTTGAAATAATGACCAACAACAATCTGAAATGAGCTTTTACTTTTGTCAGTAAAGTATTTGGATGTTTTAGTTAAAAAGTTTGTGAGTTTCAGAGTTATTTTACTGTTATTTTGTTATGACAGTCAGCCGGTTTACTTGATAGTAATATTGTAAATTGATAGTTCAATGTTTGAATCAGTCAGTTTTGAGTTTGTCTTGAGAGGCTGTTTTTGTTTGGTGAAAAGTTTATGTCATTTTTTTATCAATTGATTCACACCCCTCTCAGTAGTTGATCAGATCCTTATGGATTCATCATACCATCAACGTAAAGCTGACATTTCATAGACAAGGAATGAATCAAGATATTCTAAGACATTAAGTGTGTCAAAGGTCGAGGCATGTGTGGCATTCACAAATCGAACGTACTTATGACAAACACCCAAGACATACATGCCCCAGAATGCTATGAAACACTTCACAAACAGAAGACAAAAACAAAAAAGGACCATGATCCATCTTGGCCACTCTAAATCACTTAGTGACATCATCAAGTAACATAGGAACATGATCAAAGATAAACCAAGGAAATATAAGACTCACAAATTCAAGAAAGTCAAACAAACATTTTGATCTTCATTGTCAAAAAGTTGAAAGTGTGTGATAAAAGGATGATCATGTTGTCCAATTTCAGGGAATGCATCACCTCGTCTAAAATAGGACACCGTCTGGTTTCGAGTATACCACACCCTGTATAAGATTCATGATAATGTTTGACAAATGATTAACAATATTGATGTTGATTGATTGATAAGACAAGTTTGATCAGTTTGAATGCTTGGTTGGTTGAACAGTTCATCTGTTAATGTGTGATTTGTTAAGCGCAATGTTTATTGTGTTTTGTTGGATGTCTACTAAAATGTTTTTCTATGTACAAAGGGGGTATTTTATTGGTGAAATGAAATGAAAACAATTATGTTTGGATTTTTGATGTTTTTCAATTTTTAGGGTTTTTGAAGTTTTTAATTTTTTTGTTATTTTTTCCAAGACATTTTACGATTTTCTTTTGGATTTTTTCAGGACGTTTTTCAATTTTTGGGGTTTTATTTCAAGACATTATTTTCTTTTTAGGGATTTTTTCAGGACTTTATTTGCTTTTGAGGGATTTTTTCAGGATCATATTTGATTTTTAGGGATTTTTTCAGGACATTATTTGATTTTTAGGGATTTTTTCAGGATTTTTCCCCCAATGTCTAGCAATGCAAGGAATATGGAAAATGGACAAATAATCTTGTTGAAATGTTGGTGGATAGAGGGAAGATAGAGGCCATTTATGAAGGAGAGAAAAGCGGATGAAATTTCCAAGGGCTATTGAGCGATGAGATAAGGGATTGGATATGACAATGTAAAGTAATGGCATGCCATGAGGGAAATGTCATTGAAATGTTTTGAAACCATATTTTACATTTTATGTCCTTAAGTTAGATCAAGATCCAAGGATCTGTGTAGGGGAAAAAGTGAGACTAAGTATGGAAACCCTAATCCAACTCTCATACAAACTCATGGAATACGAAAGAGCCTAGGGAGGTAACACACTTTAGCTACTTCTTATGAGAAAGAGAGAGTCATGGATTGCCTCTTAGGTTTTCTATTCCTTTGTTGTAAATGAGAGAGAGGAATGATGCAAGAATGCAATCTAACCTAGAATGCAAGTAAGCAAGCAAACCCTAATTTGAGAATGCAGATCAAAGAATAATTGATATACTGCTAAAAAGTACATATCAGAAGGCAAAACCAGAAGTCATTGTCCTAATTCTGCAATTCTAGAGCTGCAACTGACAAGATGGATTCTGAAACCTGCAAGACATTGTTCTGCCAAATCTCGTTGACAGAGGGCAGGACCATGGCACCACGCCATTGTCCTGGTAGGACCATGGCACCACGCTATTGTCCTGGTAGGACCATGGTGCTACACCATTGTCCTCGGTAAGACCAGGGTGCCACACCCTTGTTCTTAGGGTTTTTGTTGAGATCTACAACCTAGAACTATCCTTGTGTGCTCTTTCAATCCCAAAACTTCCAGTGACGCTCGGATCTGAACCTGTACATGAAGCTAAAAAATAGGGTTTGGGGTGGCTATATAGGGTTTTATCTTAGTCAAACCCCCATTTTGGCGATTTCCACCTCCACAAATAGTCGATATTGTACTGAAAATGTGTGTGCAAGATCTTAAAATGAAAGTTGTATATGGTGAAAATGGATAACAATAAGAACAATATTGAAAGGCTAAATGAATTCAACCACAAAACCCTAGCCTAACAATCAACAAAGATCCACTATAACATATGAAGATTACCTAAGACAGTGCAAATCACATGAAATCACAAAGATTATACCATCACATGTCCAATAGCATTTTGATCTCCATTCTTCCTATCTCCATTGATCTTGCTTGATATATTTGCTCTCAGATTTTATATGCACAAGAGCTCAACAAAGAACGGAATGTGGTTGCAAGTAGGATCGTAGTGTAGTCAATTGATCAAGTAGTTAGCTCCTTAGAATGCTTGATTAGGGTTGATAATGAAGGAAGTATCTCCTTATATAGAAGACACTATATGAAATGGAGGGATAAGATTGAGAGGTGTAAAAAGAGGTCGGCTATGATTAGAGGGTAGGTAAAAGAAATAATAAAATAATGAAAGGGGTAGGTAGTGTATGAATTAAGAGATGAATGACATGTGTCATGGGTAGAAAAGGTTAATGAATTAATTAAATAAATAAAGATTTATTTAATTAATAGAAGAAGTGGGATAATTAAATAAATAAGATATTTATTTAATTTAGGAAAAGGATAATTTAAATAAATAAATGTATTTATTTAAATGAGAAATAAGGCTAGAAGAGGATAAATGAATTAATTAAATAAATAAATGATTTATTTAATTAATAGAAGAATTAAGCTTAGATAATTAAATAAATAAAATATTTATTTAATTAGACATGACAATTTTAGGTGTCTACATTTTGCCCCTCTTTGAGACAATGCGGCTTGTCGCGTTGTTTCAAAGAAGATAAGATGAACTGATACAGAGTTGCCCCAGAATGGGAATGATATGCCCCCTCGAGAGATTGGATGAAAATGTCTGAAAAGATTGCAGACAATCTCTCGATAAGAAAGAAAGGCTAGAATGGATTGACCGGATAAAGTGACAAAGTCACGGGATAACGAAGACTGACTCGGGAAAGGAAGGCGAGGGCCAAGAGTAGTCTATAAGATAGACCACGGGGGAAAATACATCCTCATTGTCATCCACACGTCCACAAGAGCATATTGCAGAGCGAGAATAGAGCAGGAGCAATCAGCAGCGATGGCTTTCACTCACAGATTCGACCGCGTTCGCCGATTTCAGAGGCCAGCAGAGGCAAGAGAGCCGGTAAGTACCACCAAACCTCCTCGTACTTTGACGCATTTAATTTTGTCATTAATGCATGTCGAATTGGGTAATAAATGCGCTTAGACTAGGGTCCAAAAAGTGTCAAAAAACATTTAGGCATGTCTACGTTGGTGCCAGGTGCGTCTGTGTTCGATAGGCACGTCTGTGTTTGTGCCAGGGGCATCTATGTCTGGACCCGTGTCTGCGTCAATTGCGGCCGCGTCTGTGCTGTTCAGGCACGTTTGTGCCAAGAAGGCACGTCTATGTCAACTAGGCACGTCTATGCAGAGCATAGGCATGTTTGTGTCAGGCAGGCGTGTCTGTGTCAGACAGGCGCATCTGTGCAGTCTTTGAGCGCATTTATGTCATGTAAGCGTATTTGCATTTGAAAAGTATAAATTTGCATCTTCTAGGTCAAATCGGCAGTTCTGTGATGAACATACGTTGTCGATTGGATAAGCTGCTGAGAGGATACACTCAAGCAGGTCCTCTAGGAAGACTAGGATAGATCAAGGCACTTTGTGATGAACAGTGAGTACCAAGATAGAGTACTTTGTGATGAACAGGGAGTACTAAAATATGAGCAGCACTTTGTGATGAAGAGGGAGTGCAAATGTGAGCAACACTTTGTGATGAACAGTGAGTGTCACACACGTAGTACTTTGTGATGAACAGTGAGTACCACTAGGATAAATAGCAACACTTTGTGATGAACAGTGAGTGTCACTAGGGTAGATAGCCATATGCATTTAGATAGCGAGTAGCATTTTGTGATAAACAGTGAATGCCACTATAACTGACATGAGTGATTTGCTTGACTGCAGGAGTATTTGCCTATGTTGGAGTCACGGGAGAGATTCCCATCGACTCAGCGGTTGCAATCTGAGTTGTCACTCGAGGACAGAGTTGCCATCGAGGAGATGGGTTTGAGACATGTGCTGTATGTGCCTGAGTTTCGGGCAAACATGGGTTTGCTGACTGTGCTGGCTGAGAGATGGCACTCTGAGACGTGTACATTCTATTTGCCTATGGGTGAGATGGCAATCACCCTGGAGGATGTATATAGGATTCTGCGGGTGCCGATCGATGGGGAGCTGATCTCATACGATCGAGATGGAGACAGGGAGGCATTGAGATGGGTATTTCAGGACCTTGGATTGGAGATGAGGGCAGGACACGTGGCATGGGACACCATGACAGCCATAGGGTTAGCATTGCCGACAATGATCGGAGGAGCTATCAGTGGTTTCCTGTGTCCGGACAGGGCGACACGGGGGTTGGCTGTGGGCTGGGGGGGAGCACTGGAGACGCTGATGACACAGCATACCAGATATGCCTGGGGACCGTGTGTGCTGGCACACTTGTATTACGAGCTGCATCAGTTTGTTTATCATGGATCAGTGGGATTGGGCTGCGGAGTTACCTTGCTGCAGGTATGGGCTTATGAGCATTTGTCGGTTACCTGACCGATACACTTCAGGGGCAGAGGTTATGGACGTAGCTTTGTACATTTATACGATATGATCACATCGCAGCCACGGATTGGCAGGCTAGAGCATTGGCGGCGGGTGATTGATGACATTGATGAGGTCATATGGCGTCCTTATCTGGGCTGCGAGTAGTGGGAGGATGATGCAGTCGAGCTACCATACACCTTTCAGAGCAGGTACCTGATTGGGCGGACGCCCTATTTGCTAAAGAGGCAGCTGGTAGACAGGATTGGCCGACAGTTTGGCCAGATTCAGAGGATGTCGCGGGGCTCAGGCATGTATGCCTGCACAGTCAGAGATCAGGCACAGTTTGGGCCGTTACTGTCATATGATCAGGCAGTGACTCAGCTAATGGAGATGATACCTCTGCCTTGGGACATGTGGCCCGAGATCGAGGACGCTGGGATGGATGTTGAGTATACAACATATTGGGCAGAGCATCCATTCCCACGGTTGATAGATCCTGGAGAGGCACTGGAGGGAGATGGTGGGGGAGATGATGATGATGGTGGAGGTGATGGGGGCTGAGGCCGACAGAGGTGGAGGGGAGTAGTTGAAGAGAGGTGAGTTGCTCCTCAGAGGGAGGGTGGAGAGGAGAGATAGGCTCAGGTGGTGAGGGGTTGCGGTGGATTGACGCTACAGGTACCAGCAGCATAGGGTCCTGGATAGGTACAGGCACAGGGACAGAGACAGAGACAGGTACCAATACAGGCACAGGGACAGGCACCCGTAGAGGATGAGCCACAGGCAGGGGCAGAGGCAGAGGGAGTTGACCCAGTGGAGGCTAAGCTGCTGGATCTGAGGGAGATCTGCCAGGGCCAGGCAGATGAGATTCAGGATCTGGAGAGGGAGAGGGATCAGCTCAGGACCAGGCTCAGGGATACTAAGCGAGAGCGAGATCAGGCTATCCAGTGCTACACAAAGGCTGAGACAGCACTGAGGGCTGGGAGGTAGGCAGCAGAGGACACAGGGGCTGGATATGCCTATGTCCTATGGGTAGGAGAGGAGATAGCCTACTGGAGGGACCTCTACTATGGTGCAATGCCAGCAAATCAATGGGTGAGGAGCTTCCATAGACCGTCGCGTACAGCGACAGCTACGGGAGGGAGCTGGAGGAGACAGGCATCGAGTGGTGGGGTCATGGGTCCTCCACCACCACCAGATAGAGGAGACAGGAGGGATGATCCTGGGGCAGGTCCTTCAGGGGCTCAGATTCCACCGAGGCCAGGCGGCTCTGAGGGAGGGAGTTCATCATAGCCTTAGAGGGCTCCCTTTGTATCAGTTTTGTACCATTTTTGTATTGTAGACACCTGCGGGTGCTTTTGTAGCCATATGATTTTGACATCATTGTATCATGACACTTTTGATTATATATATGAGATTATTCATCTTTGTGGTAGCTATATGCATGTGTACCTATGTGATAAGATGTTCTTATGTGATGCTTATGATATGGATGCAAATATATATGTACTGCAATATTTTTGTTCTTTTATGTTTTAAAATGTTATGCCAATGCAAATGTAAATGTATGAAGTGCAGATGAATATGATAATGCAAATGTAAATTGTGCTAACAGGTGTTGTGTGCAGGATGTGATGCAGTTGTGATATCTATATGTATGTAAAAAATGCTTATATGTGGTAATGCAGGTGCAGCTACATGAAATGCAAATGTTTTTGGTGTGTCATTATACTCAGTCATGTGATAGCAGGCTACGCGGACTCGAGAAGGATGATGGAAGTCAATCAAGAAAGGGGGATGGAAGACAGAAGATATGAAAGTGAAAGAGCTTCTTGTGCTTTATCATCATTGAGCTTTATTATGGCAAAATAGGTTATGACAATCGAGGCATATGTTCGACCCATAAAGTCATTGTACCTGTTTGCATGGAGATAAGACAGTCACAAACAAGGAATGCCCCAATTCATACTAAACTCACAGTGTCCTCATATCCTTGGACAAGTCATAGCATTACTAAGAGAGAATCCACAGACAACAAATACAAATAGGTGACGATACCCCATCCTCGCCTTTCTAGTCAAAGACATCCTAGAGATAGAATCTCTAGTCAGAGACATCCTGGAAAAGCTAAAAGACATGTCACCAGAAAGATAAAATCAAAAGAAAACCAAGACTCGACACCAACATCCACTGTATTCCTCAAATTTAGTGTCTCTTGTCACTTGTATAAGTCTTATTTGATTGTGGTCACAATGTTTACTTTCACAGAAAGGATAGATAGCACTGAACCATATGTTGTCTGAGTCTGTTGAAAGATTTGATTTGTTGAAGCCCATTGTTGCTGTTATGTCTCATCTGAAATTGACTGAATCCTCGAAACTGATACTTTATTGCGGAGAAGACGAAACTTTATTGCGGATCTGTGATGCAAATGTTGCTTTATTGCGGATTGTGTGCGGACAGACTGAAGGAAGCTGGAAGAAACTATACTCCTCAGAACATGTGATGTTCTTAGTTCCACATCCATTACTAGACATAGGATTTGCCTTAGCCACAGATAGGATCTGATTTATTATGGATGGAAAGGGAGGTGAAAAGGGAGGTTTATTATGGATGACGAACCAATCTTAGGTAGATCAATAACAAGCCATGATGGGAATGTGTAAGTTTATTATGGATGAATTGGTCGTGAGTGTGTGCAAAGTGAAATGATGAAAGTGAATCCTGAAGGAGGGAGGAGCAACGTCTCTACGCATGGCGCTGGTGACCCAGTTTTCACCATGGTACTTGCCCAGGGTGCCACCGTAGTGGTTTTCACTGTTGGACAAAATTATTTCTCTTTACTTTTTTCAATTTTTCAATGTTTTTTGTGTCACAAGACACCTGTTTGCCAGGTTTTCACCAAGTAACGATTTTTTTGTTTTATAAATTTTTTTTGTATTTTTGAAATTTTTGATTTTTTTTGTATTTTTGAAATTAGGATATTCCGAAGAGCTATGTGTAGAACCTGCGAAGGTGCATGCTATTGATAGGATCCTCCAAAGGTTCACCTTCTGTAGTTGAGAGCTAATATGCACCAGATCCATATGTTGTTGTAACAATGTAGGGACCAAGCCAGTTTAGTTCAAACTTGCCCTTCTTCTCTCTGTCTTATTGATTTTTAGGATTTTCTCCGAGGACTAAGTCACCTACCTCAAATGTGCGAGGCTTGACCTTGTGATTGTAGCTGCGACTCATTCGTTGTTGGTAAGCCTTGAGATGACTATAAGCAGTTTGTCTTCGTTCATCTAGTAGTTCCAGCTCTTGTAAGCGAGAGACCTTGTAGTCTTCATCACTGATGATGTTTTGCAAAGAAACCTGTAAAGAGGGTAACTCGACCTCGATAGGCAAGATGGCTTCAGAACCATAGACTAGCGAATAGGGTGTAGCTCCTGTAGGTGTACGGACGCTTGTGCGGTAGGCCCAAAGTGCAGGATTAAGTTGAATATGCCAATTACGACCAGCATCGTCGACTGTCTTCTTTAGGATTTTAAGGATTGTTTTGTTAGACGCCTCAGCTTGGCCATTACCTTGGGGGTAATATGGTGTGGAGAAACGATGAGAGATATGGAAGCAGTCACAGAGTTCACGAACATCCTGATTTTTGAAGGGACACCTGTTATCAGTGATAATGGAAATAGGAATACCGTATCGACAAATGATATAGTTGAGGATGAATGTAGCAATCTGTTTTCCAGTAACTTGTGTAAGAGGCACGGCTTCAATCCATTTTGTAAAATACTTTGTCGCAGTGATAATGAATTTATGACCATTGGAAGAAGGAGGGTGAATCTTGCCTATGAGATCGAGTCCCCACTGACAAAAGGGCCAAGGAGACGCAAGCAGTTGAAGTTGTTGTGCTGGTGCATGTATGAGATCTCCATGAATTTGACATTGCTTACATTTCTTGACAAACTGGTATGAGTCTTTTTCCATATTGGGCCAGTAATATCCAGTCCTGATGAGTTTCTTGGCCAAGGTAGGACCATTAGCATGTGGACCACATATCCCTTCATGCACTTCCCGTAACACAATCTGAGCTTCGTCGCTTTCTAAACATCTAAGAAGAGTGCCATCTAGACCTCGTCGGTATAGGATATCAGCTAAAATGACATATCGAGAGGATTGGCGAATGAAAGTGCGACGTTGGTTATTTGATAGATCAGGAGGTAAAGTATTGTCTCGTAGGTATGTGAAAATGGAGCCATATAACTGGGATTCGGGACCGACAACGCATATCATCTCAGTAGGCATGATCTCATATGAAGGGACCAAAAGGTTATCCACCAAGAACTCATAGTGGGTCTCGTTTAGAGGTAGATCAATCAGTGAAGCAATTGTAGCCATGGCATCTGCGGCTCGATTCTGCTCTCTTGGTATCTGCTCAAAGTCTATCTTTGTGAAATATTGTTTCAGACCATCCACCATTTGTTTATAAGGCATTAACTTTTCATCTTTTGTTTGATAATCACCATTTTCTTGATGGATAACAAGTTGGGAGTCCCCAAAAACACGAAGTTCTTGGATTTTCCATTGAACTGCAATTCATAATCCTGTTGTTAATGCCTCATATTCCGCTATATTGTTAGTGCAAGGAAATGATAAGCGGTATGATTTTGGTATAGAATCCCCTTGAGGAGTTATAAAGAGGATGCCAGCTCCTGCCCCATGCTGTGTATATGAGCCGTCAAAGTATAGTTGCCATGGCTTTGCATGTGACATTGTCAAAATGGATTCATCTGGAAATTCTGAACTTAGAGGAACATCATCTATCATGAGAGCATCTGCTAATTGATCTGCGATGGCTTGTCCTTTTATTGCTTTTCTGTCCACATACTCGATGTCGAATTCACTCAGTATCATTACCCATTTGGCCAGTCATCCAGTAAGCGTTGCCTTATTGAGAAGGTATTTCAACGGATCTATCCTTGCAACTAACTTTGTCTTATGAGTAAGCATGTAATGTCGTAATTTCTGTGAAGCAAAGACCACAGCAAGACATGCGTGCTCAATTGGTGTGTAGTTTAGCTTGTATCCCACCAATGTGCGACTAATATAGTATACTGCTTTTTCCTTGCCTTCAGCGATTTGTTGCGCTAAGAGTGCCCCCAGTGTTGTTGGAGTAGCTGATATGTATAGTAACAGTGGTTGATCTGGAACTGGTGGCATCAGAACTGGCGGATTTAGAAGATAATCTTTGAGCGTCTGGAAAGCCTGTTGACAGTTATCATCCCATTTGAATTTGATGTTTTTATGTAGCAGGTGCTGAAAAGGATTACACTTAACTGCCAGTTGTGCTATGAATCTTTTAATGGACTGGAGTCTGCCTTGTAAGGATCGAAGTTGACTGATATTTCTTGGTGGTTGCATTTCCAAGATAGCTTTGACTTTTGCTGGATCCGCTTCAATTCCCCTTTTGGATACAATGAATCCTAGGAGCTTCCCAGAGGTTACTCCAAAGACACATTTCTTAGGGTTTAATCTTACTTTTTATTTTTCCAACCGATCAAAGGCAACTGAAAGTATGTCCAAATGTGTATTTATGTCTATTGATTTGACCAAGAGATCGTCAACATAATCTTCCATAGTTACATGCATGAGATCATGGAAGATAGTAGTCATGGCTCTTTGATATGTAGCACCTACATTCTTTAGCCCGAAAGGCATGACATTCCAGCAAAAAGTTCCCCATGGACAAGTAAATGATGTTTTGTGTTGATCCTCGGGTGCGATCCTTATCTGATTATAACCAGAGAATCCATCCATTAATGATAGCATTTCATGACCTGCTGTGAGATCAACAATCAAGTCAATGTTTGGTAATGGGAAGTCATCCTTTGGACAAGCTTTGTTGATGTCTCTGAAATCTATGCAAATTCTGATGCTGCGATCTGGTTTACTGACAGGTACCAAGTTGGAGATCCATTCAGGATAATCAATTGGGCATATGAATCCGACATCGAGTAATTTCTCAAGTTCTACTTTGACTAGTAATGCCACTTGTGGATGCATTTTTCTTAATTTCTGTTTTACTGGTTTTGCCCCTGGTTTGACTGTCAGATGATGCATTACCAAATCCGGATCCAATCTAGGCATATCAACGTATGACCAGGCGAAGTTGATTTGTCGCTCTTTGAAGAAATTTATGAATTTTGACCTTTCAGACTCAGTCAATGATTGAGCTAGGAATATGTTGTGTGGAACCTCTTCTATATCGATGTTTGTTTTGATAGTCTCCTCTACCAACATGGATGATTTTTCCTCATATGATGCTGGGAGAATGTCGAGCCTTCCATCTTCAGGTGCCTCAGAGAGGTTTTCACCCTTAAATACATCCTTTCTTTTTACTTTTTTGGGGTCAGATAGCGCCACAATGTGGTTTTCGCCATAAGACCCTTGGTTTGTTCTTATTTTCACATTTTTGCGACTGGAAGGTCCAACACCCTCACCAAAATATGCCACGCTATTGAGTTCTATGGTGTATCCTGCTTTATGGTCTCCAGGGGGAAGATCGTCTTGTATGCCTAGATAATCAATAAAAGCTTCATTGTTTTGGAATGTATCCAATTGTGCAGGTCCTTCATGATCCCAGTCAATGAGTTGGTGGTGAACAAGGGGAAGGCCGTTAATGTCTTCAAAGTTAGCAGGGCTAAGAGTGAAGATGTGGTTATATTCGGGTATGTCAAGGTAATTATCGAGGTCATCGATGGCACTCTCCTCATCAGTCTCGATCACAAGTGAATCCAAATTATCATCACTAGTAGCGCATTCTGGGACAGGTGTTCTCATCCTATGTGATTTCAACCTAGAACCTTGAGACAAGGACTGTGTAGACTCTTCATAGGTTGTTTCTTGACCAACTCTGAATTTGTTATAAAACTCCTCCTCTTCTGTGGGTTCACCTGGCTCTCTGAATGTCTCGGTGAGTTCGTAGTCACTGGAAGACTTGTCGAAACCCCATTCCCATTCGTTTGAATCTGTGGAATAGAAATTCTCTTGTTGAATTTTGGCAGCTTTGATTTGTAAGGCTTCTTTTTTCCTTTGGGTGTGGACCTTGGAAGTTAAGAAACCAAGTCCCTTCGAGCGTTCCTTCTTGAAAGTCAATTCAGGTTGTAAAGGTTCAATGATGCCTTCCTTTCGTAACCCCAGAGGGCTTTTTCCATCATACCCGAATTTTTGTATAATTTTGAAGCCTTTGCCATATTTCTCACATGGTAGATTGACGTGATCTTGTGTTTCCTCTTCATTATCTCTAAAAAGCATTTGGTATAAAACTTCCTCTTCTAGTTCACCCCATCTTTGAAAGGTAGTAGGATCCCATTTGAGCTTCATGATGGAGATTTGCTTGTTAGGATGTGGTCTTCCATATTCTTTTGGGGAACTCATGACTTGTCTTAAGTACATGGTCTGGTTGAAAGTATATTCCCCCATGCCTTTGTCATGAAACTTGCCTTTAAGCTCACCTTGTTTTGATGTCGAAGGTTTTAATGACTCAGGATCAATGTAAGCCGACGAAGGAACCGTCTCACGATTACTAGGAATGATGGTCTCAGTCTTTGATTTTAGGTTATTGCAATATATGAATGGATTAGGATCGGCGTTAACTGTTACTTCCACTCCATTATGAGGAAACTTGATGCATTGGTGATATGTGGATGGGACTGCCCTCATTTCATGGATCCAAGGACGTCCTAACAATATGTTATAAGTGAGATTTAAATCCAGGACTTGACAGACCACATCCTTTGTAACTGGCCCAACTCTGAGAGGTAAGATGACTGTACCCTTGGATGAACGCTCTTCATTAGCATATGCCTTAATAGTGATCTTCTTTGTAGAATTCACAGCTTTATCAGAATATCTCAATTGTGTGATAGGGCTTAATGTGCAAATGTTTAGACCTGCTCCTCCATCTATCAGGACTCATTTTATTCGATGTTTGTGTATGAAGGCTTCAATGTGTAATGGCGCATTATGTGGCTGACTTACAAAGGCGTCATCAGCTTCCGTGAAAGTAAGTGAATGTGGAATGGAAAGCTATCCCACCATGGCTTGAAATTGGTCCACGTTCAGATCAGTAGGAGCAGCCGTATCTCTCAAGATTTTATGAAGAATGGCTTTATGTGCGGGAGATATGCGTAAGAGCTCAAGAATGGAGATGAGCGTGGGTGTCTTCCCTAACTGTTCTACAAGGTCATACTCAGGTTTGGTTGATGAAGAAGTTGTGTTTTTAGTTGGAGCACCTTGCAAAGTGATTTTACCTCGGTGGGTTGTAACATGACATTCAGAGGTAGGCTCAGAAGAAGATCCAACACCTTTTAGGACAATCTTGGGTCTCTGGGTAGAATTCTCATACGTTTTGTCCTTGATGATAATGGTAGAGACGTAATTGTCCATCGAGATGTGATTGATAGTTGAATCATAGTTGTAGGATGCTCTGGTATAGTTGGTTTGATCCTCTGTGGCTTTAGCTTTTCCCTTGTCATGTTTTGGGAATGGTTCCTTAAACATCTCATGTTCTTGATTGGATGAATTTCCCTCAATCTCAATGTCACCTCTATCAATGAGATCTTGTATGATGTTCTTCAGTCGATGACAATTTCCTGTCTTATGACCCTTGCTCTTATGAAATTCACAATACTCATCATCGTTCCACCAATTTGGTTTAACCTTTGGTTCATATGGAGGAAAATCTGGAACTGTGATTACCTTGTTTGCCACTAGCTTCTTGAAGACTGACTCAAGTGGTTCTCCCAATGGGGTGTACTTCCTTCGTGATCTAGAAGTTGTTTGAGTATTCACTTGATTGTTTGTATAACTTGATCCCGAAAAGATGACTTTGGGTCGCACTGTGTTGGCATCAACAACACCATCATTAACTATGTTCTTGTTTTTATTCCAAAATCTTGGCTTGTCTTTTCCTTTAAAGTCATCTTTGTTTTCCTTGAATATTTTAATAACTCCTTGTTCAATTAGGACCTTTTCTGTCGCTAAGCCCTTTTCAATAATGTCCTTGAAGGTGGACAAACAAGCTTTCCTTAGGTCATAGCCAATGTCTTTGTTAACATTTTGGGTGAACATTTCTACCATTTATTTTTGTAGAATTTTACAAGAGCATCTGCTGGCTAGATTTCTCCATCTTTGTAAGAATGATGCAAAAGACTCTCCCTCCTTTTGCTTAGTGTTGCACAAAGTAGTGACTGATATGTCTGTCTCTATGTTGTAGGGGAAATGTTGAATAAATGCCTCTGCTAAGTCACCCCATGACTTAATTCCAGGTGGAAGTTGGGAGAACCATTCCATAGCTTGATCACCTAAGCTTTGTGGGAATAATCTCATCAAATATGTCTCTTCTGCTGCTACCTCAATGCAAGCTGTGAAAAACTGTCTTATGTGTTCCTTAGGATCCCCTTTTCCTCTATACTTATCAAATTTAGGTGTCACAAAGTGTGTAGGAAAAGGAGGCATTGGAATGCTCTTGTCAAATGGATAAGGACATATGTCTCTCATTGTGTAAGTTGGCTTCGGTGTATTTATGTCCTCCATTTTCTTTTGTAAGTCCCTGAATTGTTGCTCCAAATTGCTTTTAGGTGGAGATCGACTTCTTGGACCATATCCTATGTTTGAGGTACCCATTGGAGGAGGTGCATGTTGCATGTATGGATGATATTGATCATACACATGTTCATATGGAGGAGGTCTATAATGATGCTGCATATATGGACCACTTGGTATGGATTCATGTTGAGGAACACCATATCTATTTTGTGCATGTATACCATACTCTACAGGCACATCATGTTCCATTGTGTTGCCCCCAAATTCGACATGAGGTTTCCTTGTGTCCAAATTTTGAGCATGCCTTGGAATATCCCATTGCTTTGGTGGTTGATCCTTAGCATTGGTATGTGATTGAGCATATTTTTCTCCATAAGACTTCCATAATGGTCTGCAAAGGTAAGTATCATATGTTTGACCATGTGTATGTGGGACCTCTGATTTTTGAAGCAAAGCTGATGGTGATTCAGGTACCATATGTGGTCCTCTACTTCCTCCACTATTAGGTCTCTTTTGATCCATATTGGAGTGCGGTTGTTGCAAATGTCTATGTTCCATTATTTGAGACATGTCAAAATCATGAGGTATCTTGGCTCCACTTTGTGCCATCATTTGTAAGAAGTATTGTCTATCCCTCCTCATTATTTCCTCAACCAATCGATTGAAATGGGGATTCATGATGGATTCTTCCACATCTGTTGAATGTACTGAAAAGTTGTCCACATTGTCATTGTGTATAGCATTGTTGTTTATAGTGTCCATGTTCTCAACATTTGGATTGTTTCTATAGACATCCATGTCAGGTAATGTAGTATGATCAGAATTGAAAAAGATCTCATTGTCATACTCATAAGAACTCATGTTTGCGGACTCTTGAGCCTCTTTAGTTTTTCTCCTAGATTTTTGAAGACGGGTTTCAACCATGAACTAGGTATTGACCAAAATGTGTGAGACTAGATGAAAAATGGAAAGAGTATGGAAGACCAAGAGTTGGATGGAATGTAAATGAATCTGAAGTGTACTTGCAATGTCCAAAGTGTAAGACCAAGTATGTATGTAGTAGAGTAGGTATGACTTCCAAAGAGAGGATAGTTTCTCTTGATGAGGTAAGTTGACCTTGACTCTAAGTAAAACCAAATGAGACCCAAAGGTAAGAAACCTTGATGAGGGACCACTTAGCAAAGTGTTGTTGTATGTAGTGTGTTGACAAAGTATGATGAGGACAAGCAAGTGACCTTTTGACTCAAGTTTAGACAAATGTGAATGTAAAGTGAGATGTGAAGCAATGATGGACTTTGTGAGACCCAAAGACAGGTTGAATGCTAAATGAAACCCTGGAGAAATGACCTAGGAAGCTCAAGAATTCCGAAACTAACTGTGTTGTTCGCTGGATTGTAACAGTTTTTCAATTCTGGACACAGATGCGCCTGTATACTTCATAAACGCGGTTTCCTGACACAGGCGCTGCTCTGCTTAACACAGATGCGCTTCTGAGATTTTCTTGTTTATGTTTGCTGGACTGTAATAGTTTTTCAACTTTGGACACAGACGCGCCTGTATACTTCACAGACGCGGTTTCCAGACACAGACGCTTCTCTACTTAACACAGACACGCTTCTGAGATGTTTTTGCTTGCCAGATGCAATGTTGACTGTTGGAATATAGACGCGATTTTGTCCTTCACAGACGCGACTAGACAACACAGACGCTATTATGCCCGACACAGACGCGTTTCTGCAAATTTTGTGCAATTTTTCCAATCTGTGGAGTTGTTTTATTGTGATCAAATCTGACTGTTTGACTGATTTTCGTGACAAGAGGACACAGTGTTGATGAAGACCCAATGTTTGCAAGTGTTTAGACTCAAAATGACTCCAAGAAAAGTGTGTTGTTTGATGTAAAAATGTTTTGCATACACTTGAAGACACAAAAGACACAATGTTTTGCTATTTGGTCTTGAATGTTTTGAATGTTTAACATAAGTCAAGCACAATTCTTATGGTTGGCCAAGACAATAGTTATTGATCCCACATGGGGTTTTACCCCTGAGGCTATGCTATTTAGAGTGGATACTTAGATGCTTGACCTCACTGGTTCCACCCTCGGCACTCACTTCTTGGGTCAGCCAAGCATCAGTCCCCATGAAAACTCCCCATGGCGAACTTTGTATCTCTACTAAGAACCGTATGTGTGTGGGCCGCTACCAGTGGTCCGACCTCCTGCCCCAATAACTAGAAGGATTTGGGCCTCTAAAACAAAATGGTGCTAGTAAGGGCATCCGCTCATGTGGCCATACATGCGGCACTTTCAGCTCTATAAATATAGAAGGCTCCCAGCTGGTAGGGGTTACGCCCTACAACTGATCAAATAAATTTGATCAAACGGGTTTATGGGGAGACATAGTGTCGGTATGAACTAATCAGCACACGTTATTCATAGTTTTCACCATGAATACATTTGATTATAGTGGTTCGGATGAGGTGGGTTTTCCTCGCTACCACTTGGGTCGTCCTCTTCTCACTAGTAGTCCTAATGACCACACGGGAAGATAGGCCCTCTAAAGATTAAACAAAAAGAGCCTATTGCTCAAGACACAAAAGACAATGATTCAATTTTAGTGCACCAATGGAAGTGTTTGCTAGTCTATGAAAACAAGGCACACAATAAAAATCCAAAAACCCTTGCCAAGGGCCTGCACCAAAGATTTGTTAGTAGTTTTGGGTTGTTTGAAATAATCACCCCTTCCTGCAAGCACACAAGTTAGGTAAATTTTTAAAACCCAAAAGACTTTGTGAAAATAGGGGCCTTCAACCAAACGATTTTGCTTCCAAGACAAGCTGCACCAATTTTGTTAGCTAGATCTGAAAATGTTAGTCCAAAGATAAACCAGATCTGAAACCCTAAATGCAAAATCCGAAAACTGAATCAATGAAAAATTTCAAAATTTTGAAACAGGTGATACACAGACGCAATTACCCTTGACACAGACGCGCCTCTGTGACACAGACGCGGTTCTGTGAGACACAGACGTGCTTCCCCGACACAGACGCAGATAAAAATGACACAGACGCGTTTCCATACCACAGATGCGCCTTTTGAAAACCTGCAAAATAAAATTTTGTCGAAAACACGGACGCGATTCCAGATGTCGCAGATGCGCCAGAAAATCAAAAACGCGATCCGAAAGTATGCAGATGCGAAAATGTCAAAAATGTTGTCAGAAATGCCAGATCTGCAACTTCAAACACAAAATTTGCAACCAAAGGTTAAATGCAAAAGGGACAAGGGTCCCACCGGGTGTGCCAAAATGTATATGGTGAAAATGGATAACAATAAGAACAATATTGAAAGGCTAAATGAATTCAACCACAAAACCCTAGCCTAACAATCAACAAAGATCCACCATAACATATGAAGATTACCTAAGACAATGCAAATCACATGAAATCACAAAGATTATACCATCACATGTCCAATAGGGTTTTGATCTCCATTCTTCCTATCTCCATTGATCTTGCTTGATATATTTGCTCTCAGATTTTATATGCACAAGAGCTCAACAAAGAACGGAATGTGGTTGCAAGTAGGATCGTAGTGTAGTCAATTGATCAAGTAGTTAGCTCCTTAGAATGCTTGATTAGGGTTGATAATGAAGGAAGTATCTCCTTATATAGAAGACACTATATGAAATGGAGGGATAAGATTGAGAGGTGTAAAAGGAGGTCGGCTATGATTAGAGGGTAGGTAAAAGAAATAATAAAATAATAAAAGGGGTAGGTAGTGTATGAATTAAGAGATGAATGACATGTGTCATGGGTAGAAAAGGTTAATGAATTAATTAAATAAATAAAGATTTATTTAATTAATAGAAGAAGTGGGATAATTAAATAAATAAGATATTTATTTAATTTAGGAAAAGGATAATTTAAATAAATAAATGTATTTATTTAAATGAGAAATAAGGCTAGAAGAGGATAAATGAATTAATTAAATAAATTAATGATTTATTTAATTAATAGAAGAATTAAGCTTAGATAATTAAATAAATAAAATATTTATTTAATTAGACATGACAATTTTAGGTGTCTACAAAAGCAAACAATCTAGAGCAACCCTAAAGAGTAAACCCTAATTGCTTATAATTGACAAAGTAAATGCTCTAAATCCACAATTCAAAGTAATCTAAAGCATGAATATGAATCAAAATGAAGCTTATGAAAAGACATGAAAACAATATGAAACCATACCCAACCCCAAGGGAGAGGTACAAGCCAATCGTCAGTCGGTGATCTCCTATTGTTCTCCTACATCTTCAAAAGCCCCCAATTGATACAATGATGCTTGATGAATATTTAATGGATGAATGTTGAATGTTGTTGAAGACTTCAAAGATCTACTCTTTCATTGCAAAGAAGGATCTAATGCTCAAAAAAACCTACTCTTATATTCTTAGAAGAAGACCCCTTCAAATGAAGAAAGAGAGCTCTTCAGTATGAAACCCTGGATCTTAATTTCATGTTTAGGCCGACCTAGGATTTGAATTTCTCGTTGATCTTTTGGGGTTAAGCATTATTATATCATAGGATTATTCTCCCAAAATTTCAGGGAAAAAGTCGAGGACCATGTACGTTCTCGCCATGGTCTGACCAACTTTTCACCAAATTTTTGGGGCCATTAGATATGATGATATTAGAGCCTATCCCAAATTTACAACTGATTTTGAGATGTTTTGATATGTGAAATTGGGCCTAAATGGTCAAAATAAGATATAATTAGGGTTTATGATTAAATGATTCATTGGAGGAATAAGATGAAAAGGGCACGCTCAAGGTAAAGGGCCCAACTTTATAATATGTAAAGTGATGAAACATGACTTTAGATTTAATTTAATTAATTAATTAAATTCTTAGAGGGGAATTAGAAATGCAAGATGCAAGATGCAAGATGCAAGACACACTAAGGCAGGTGCCAACTTAAGTGTGAAATTGTACCACCCTAGCAAGGGTGTACAATTTATGACACTACATTTAGCCCCCACTTTAGCGGTCATATGACACTACGTGCATATGAAAGCTATAGTATAGAAAAGTAAATGTTTTTTGAAAAAGGATAAGCCATAAGTTGTCGGCTGAAGCCCCCAGTGGTATCTGCAGTATACAATTAGGAACCACACCCTACAAAAACCACATGTTAGATCACAAAATCACCTAATGCTTACTAAGGAAGGTGATTAAATTTGTGGGTAGCTATATGCCCCATGTTTCGGCTTGCTTATTAGTGAGGTGAAATAGGGTATCATGTTTACCACAACAAATTGTAATAAATATTTTGATGAAGCAAGTTCACAACAAGGATTGAGTAATCATCCAATTACATTATGGAACTAATATAGAGCGAGAGGGCGAACTCACCATTCCAATGCCACTGACGATGTGAGAATCAGAGCTTTCTAGCTCAAGATATGATAGATTGAAGAAAAAGTGCAAAAATTAGGGTTTTAACTTAAAAACATAAAGTGAAAAAGTTCATAACGCATAAATATAAAAGTGACACCTTCATTTGTCACTTTTTAACATTTTGGCACTATTCACTACAGAGGAACCCACATATTAGCCATCATGCCTCGAAGCCGACCTGAGCGACCTATGAGGATGGATATCCTACGCTAATCTGTACTTGTTGGTCAACTACTTGACAAGGTGAGTTGACCTTCCGTTGACTCTATTTTACTTTTTCATGATTTCACTAATTTAGGGATGATAATGTCATCGCCAAGACAAGGTCCAAGCCCCCTCTTCAGGCACCTTGGGGTCCTAGGGCGCCCTGGTCCCTCTAGGGTGCCTTGGTCCCAAGGGGGTACCCTGGTCCTCCTAGAGCACTTTGGTCCCATCTGGGTGCCCTGGTCCTAGTAGGGCACTCTGGTCCACTCAGGGTGCCCTGGTCCCTATTCTGGGTGACCAGTGGTGACACAGGATCAGGTGATTGAATGTTAGCATGATTGCACTGATTAGATGATAATAATGATGATTGATTACTGATGATATAATGTTTTTCTTTTTGCAAACACTGCCATACATCTGTGAGCATACTATTGGGCTCACCTTTCGAAGCCTTCGAGAGCAGATCCCAAGGCTGACAACGAGGGAGAGGGAGTTGTTGCATGCAGTGGGCTTGTGGGATGCAATGACTATGTTGGCCATCAAATTCCATTCTGTGATGTTGATGGCATTGATGGAGAGGTGGGATGCAGACACCTCGACGTTCTCGTTACCCATGGGGGAGATGACGGTCACCCTTGAGGATGTATACCATATTCTGTGCCTTCCCATCAGGGGGGGGACTGTGAGATATCAATTTGATCGTACAGAGGAGGATTATAGGAGAGAGCAGGTGTATACTATGGGGAGAGTGATACTCGGTGAGATGAGGGGCCATATCACGGTCAGTTGGCTCCTACACCCTACCGACGAGGTTCCTTTAGTGAGGTGACTCATGATCATGACCCTTGCATTAGTCGTGTGCCCTAATGGGCGCGACACACATATGCATGGAGGACTCATCTACAGTATCGAGCAATGGAGAGACATAAGAAGGTATACTCTTGGGGTTAGAGCATGCTTGCACATATTTATCACGACCTTGGGGAGTATGTGTTTGGGAAGGGATGCAACTTGATGACATGCACACTACTACAGGTGTGGATGTTTGAGCATATTGCCTGCACTAGGCCTGTTGGATCCCCTATAGACTTAGTCCTAGAGCAGCCTAGGGTATTTGCATATCCACTTACCCGTGAGTGGTGATTCGGTGATCTCCTACATTGGAGACTGAGCTTAGACAGATTGACAATGGGTGGAGTCATTTGGCACCCTACCTCAGGATGTACATGTGGGCAGGGATACACATGTAGATGTTCAACATGCAGAGTAACTGTCTACTAGAGGGGCGATACAACCACATAGTCATTCCCTTCTACTTCAACCAAACCCGGCAATAGTTCGGGTTCGAGTAGTGCATTCCTACTAATGTTCTTATGTACAATCAACACTCACATGTGATGCCAAGGCTAGGAGCCATTCCTAGGCCTACCAGTGATGAGATTGACATCACAAATTCAGATGGGTTGGATAAGGACATTGCGACAAACTACAGAGATGATTCAGGCACGCATCGATAGTACATCACATGGTGGGGGAGGACATACCCTGGAGCCATCTTCCCAACAGAATTCCTTGGTGGGAACCCTAGACCATGGAGATAGGTAGGAAACAGAAAGGGATCTGATACATACGAGGAGGGCTTAGACGATCAGGTTGATGACACAGGAGAGAAAGAGGCAGGTGAAGACGGAGATTATCCTGACACTAGAGAGGGAGATCAGGATGGAGATGATGAGGAGGACAAGAGGAGGATGATGAGGAGGAGGAGGATGAGGAGGATGAGGGGGGCGAGGAGATTGAGGAGGAGGATGAGTCAGATACAGTTCCTCATCACTTTGGGGATGATACCATATCCCTAGATCCACCAAGCCTCCCACTATAGGCAGAGAAGGACCCTATCAGGGATCTTGATCCTAGTCCCCATTGACCCATACCCACTGTATAGAGACAGTACGAGCACGGAGAGCCTAGTGGGTCCCAGTCTCAGGCAGTCGCTTTCCATGATCCCTACTAGTGAGAGAGAGATCCGGGTAAGGTGTCTTGTTATTGATTAACCTATGTATCTTACTTGTTTAGATTTGATGATATAGAATGTTACTGATAAAAAAAATTCTCTCTTTCTTGCAGCTACCGTCCAGGAGTGGTGTTCTCTTATTCAGAATGCAGTGACAGACCCCATCGTGACTGTGCACATTCCTAGTTCCTCACAGATATTGCACAGATCCCAAAGGAGTGCAGGATGACACGATGACCTTTTTTTCCCTATTCGAATGAAGATGGAGGTCCTACGAGAGAGATTATGATAGACATAGTGTGACCTAGAAGCGTCACAGACAAAGGCAGCCACATACCGTGGGATTATGACGGAGAGAGATTGCAGGAGCTCCTTTCGAAGTCACTTGCTTTCCATATCATGATACACCCCTATGGGGCCACCCCCATGACCAGATCAGGAGGGGGCATTTAGCCACCATTCTCCAACTACTAGTCCTAGGAATAGGAGATGATCTTGATGTATTGATGTATATATTATGATACTCATGGATATGTTATTTTAATGCTTAAAAAATATATGCATTGCTTAGATTAGAAGTAACATATTGAGTGATGAACATGTATGTCTAATTTAATTTCCATGTCATTGATTTCTCAATGCTTCATGATTAAATTGATACATGTGTGATTTAATTAAATAATTAAGTATTTAATTAAATGCTACTTTGATGATGTAAAAGAATAATGTATTGAGCCTAAGAACCATATGACTAATGTGATTTAATTAACTCAATTTAAACACAACATGACATAATTCTACTTAACACATAAGAAATTGTATAACATGCTAGCACATATGAAATGTAAATCTATTACAATTTATATAAAAGAATCCAAGACAAACAATAAAGTGATAGAACATGCTTGTCAAGAATGAAGTAATGTAGACCAAACAATATAACATCATTTAATCATACATACTTTAATGAAGACATGCTAACATATTACCCAATTTTGAAGAAAAAAAATATAGAGAGAACAAAAAGTAGACTAGAAAGAGAGAGAGAGAGAGAGAGAGAGAGAGAGAGCTAGGAATAGTATCTACGAAGGTGCATAGCATTTATGGGTTCCTTGAGAGGCATGCCTTCCATATTTTCTATCTTATAAGCACTTGATCCATAGACCTCAACAACAATGTATGGTCCAAGCCAATTAGGGCTGAATTTTCCTTTCTCCTTAGGTAAGGCATTCACGTTACGTTGATTCTTGTAAATGACTAAATCACCTACTGAGAAGGAATGTTGAATAACCTTATCATTGCAGCTTCGTTGCAAATTTTTATGATATGCTTGAACATGTTTGAGGACATTTATATGTCATTCATCGAGCATCTCAAGTTGTTGAAGTCTTTTCTCTCTATAGGAATCATCATCCACTATACCCCTAAGAGAAACTCTCAAAGAAGGAATTTATAACTCCAAAGGCATAATGGCATTAGCACCATAGACAAGATTATAAGGAGTACAATCCATAGAAACATGTGCACTCATGTGATAGGCCCATAGAGCATAGGTTAATTGAGTATGCCAATCCTTACCATGCTTGTTTACAGTCTTTCGAAGAATTTGTTCAATTATCCTATTAGAAGACTCAGCTTGACCATTTGATTGAGGATAATAAGGTGTAGAAAATTTATGTTGAATATGATATTTCTAGAGAAACTTCTTCACGTCCTTATTTTTGAATGACATTCCATTATCCGAAACTAAGGCAGAATGTATCCCAAATCGAGACATAATGTTTTCCAAAATGAATTGACAAATTACTTCAGCAGTAGTGGATCGAAGAGGAATGACTTCCACTCACTTCGTAAAGTAATCAGTGGTAGTTATGATGAAGGTATGTCCTTGAGATGAAGGAGGAGATTTTTTACCAATAAGATCCAACCCCATGTAGAAAAGGGCCAAGATGCCACTTGAGATCGAAGTTCTTGGGTAGTGGCATGGATCAAATTGCTATGTTGCTGACACTGATGACATTTTTTAACAAATGCAAAGGAATCATTTTCCATGGTTTGCCAATAATATCCCATTTAGAGCAATCTATGAACTAAAGATCTACCCCCAAAATTCCCCCTACAAGCTCTTGAATGTGCTTCCTCAAGAGCAATAGGGATTTCAGCCTTGTTTAAGCATCAAAGGAGAAGACCATTATAACCTCTCCTATAAAGAACATTAGAAAGGATAATGTATCTAGCAACCAATTTACAAATCCTAGCCCTAGTATTCTTATTCGCAGAGTTAGTAAAGGTCTCATCACTCAAATATCTCACAATATGCGAGTACCATTCATCAAAATCTATAATGCAACAATATGCCACATCACTAGGATTATCAGCAATAGTCGGGGTAGTGAGGTTGTGAATAGTGAATTTAAGATCTACCAAGGGGTCCTCTAGAGACACAAGAGAGGAAACACGTGCCATCGCATTAGCATGTTGATTATCCTTTCGAGGAATGGGCTCCATGGTATAAGAATCAAATTTTTGCAACAAGGATAAAGTTAGATCTCTATATTGTGATAATTTGTCTTCTTAGATTGATAAACTCTTGTCACTTGTCTTATGATTAGTTGAGAATCTACATAAATATGTAGATGTTTCACATTCAACGCCAAGGTTGCTTTAATTCCAGCTATAAGAGCCTCATATTCAGCAATGTTGTTGGTACGTAAGAAATTGAGACGATATAATAAAGGAATAGGCTTCTTTTTAGGAGAGATTAAGACCACCCCTACCCCCGATCTTGCACGACACTTAGAGCCATAAAAGTACAATTTTGAATTCTCATCAACCTCAGTGGAAAAAATGTATTCATTGGGAAAGGACTCTGGACTAGGTCGGGAGAAGGGTGAAGGAGCATCAACTAAGTGGTTAGTCAACGCTTGACCCTTTATTGCCTTTTGTGAGACAAAATTAACATCAAAATCAGTCAACATCATAACCCACTTAGCTAAGCGTCCAAAAAGGTCAGTTTTGGAGAAAAGATGTTTAAGAGGATCAAATTTAATGATAACATGGATCTCAACATTCAAGAGATAATGCCTCAAATTTTGGGTTGCAAAGACTAAAGCAAGGCTGTATCTTTCTATTGCAAAATATTGGACTTCGTAATCGAGTAGAGTGAGGCTTATGTAATAAACCGGGCATTCTCTACCATCCTTATCACATTGTGCCAATAAGGCTGCAAGAGCTTGAGGGGAGGCAATGATGTACACAAGGAAAGGCTTAGTAGGATCAGCAGGTTGAAGAATAGGGGGATTGACCAAATAGGTTTTTAGGTCTTCAAATGCTTGACAACAATTCTCATTCTATTAGAAAGTGATATTGTTTTTAAGCAATTGTGTGAAGGGAAAGGTACGATCAACAAGTTGAGAAATGAACCTACAAATAACTTGGATCTTTCATTGCAAACTTTTTAGTTGGGAGACATTCTTAGGAGGTGGCATGTTAAAAATAGCATCTATATTCTTCGTATCCACCTCAATGCCATGATATAAAACTATGAATCCTAATAGTTTTCCACTATCCACACCAAAAACACATTTTCAGGGATTCAAACGCATGTCATACTTATGAATTCGCTCAAAGATTTGAAGAAGGATCTTAACATGATCTATGCAAAGAATGGATTTGGCTGAGATGTCATCAACTTAATCTTCTAAGGTCTTATGCATATAGTCATGGAAGATGAGAGTCATAACACGCTGATAGGTTGTGTCTGCGTTTTTCAATCCAACAAAATGTACCCCAAGGGATGATGAAAGTAGTTTTATATTGATCTTGAGGATTAATGAAGATTTGATTATATCCTGAGAAACCATCCATAAAGGATTAAAAGCATACCTTGCTACCAAATCCACTATCATATCGATATTTGGGAGAGGAAAGTCATCCTTTAAAGAGGCCTTGTTTAAATCACAAAAAATCATACACATCCTAATCTTGTTTTGAGCTTTAGCCACAACCACAACATTTGAAATCTATGGGGAATAATTGATAGGATGAATGAATCCAACATCCAACAATTTTTCAATCTCAGCTTTAACAAGTAATGCCACTTTAGGGTGAATCTTTTGAATCTTTTGCTTCACATGTTTAGCATCAGGAATTAGGACAATGTTATGAGTGACAATCTTAGGATCTATGCAAGGCATGTCAGAATATATCCAAGCAAAGATCTAAGGGAATTCATGTAACAACTCGGCATATTGTTTTTGCTCTTCTTCATCAAGACACTTCCCTATCTTGATGATTTTATCTTCAACACAAGGATCCATCTTGATATCAATGGTGTCATTTATTAGGAGATTGCTTTCTTGAGGAGCATATTTTAATTAGGGAAATTCTTTAACTATCTCATCATTATTTATTTCCTTCCCAAAGTAAGCTTCTAGATTTAGCCAATAGAGAAAACTGTGGTTATGATGATAATGAGGAAGGTTGTCATAAGCTCCCAAGAATTCAGCTAAGGAATCATCAGTAGAAAAAACATCCAAAGCAAAGACATAAGAAGGGTCACAGTCAATATATTCTGGATATTTTAGTGAGAGAGAAGCATAAATGACATTAACACTAATAGATGGTCTCTTAGAGGCTTTAGTATGCTTTAAAGGATCATAACCAAGCACAAAAGTCATATCACGAATTTTTTTTTCTAAGGGAACCTTAATCCCTTTTTCTTGAGCACCACATCCATTTCCATTATATCCACACCTAGCTAGGATGTGAAAATTAGGACCATAAAGGTTAGTCATTTTTGAAGAAGAAGGAGGATTTTCAAAAAGTGAAGAATTAAAATCCTGTAGACCTAAAACTAAGGGAGATGAAGTCTGAGAAACCACCACAAAGTTATTACTCAATGGCCCAGACAAAGTAGATTGCTTTTTAGGTTCTTCTTCTTCTTTCTTCTTTTTGATCTTAGGTTCTCTAGGGGGAATTTTGTATTCCCCTATGAAAGTAGGATTGAAATCAAGGGATCCCCAATCATCTTCTGCAAGAATCTTTTCAAGAGAGAAAGTGTTCTCAATCATAGAGTCAGGTTGAGAAGATTCTTCCTCAAGAACCTTAGGTCCACTTGAGGAAGTATTAGGAATTGATTAAGATATGGGAGATAGGTTTGATGAAGTGGTCACACTAATCAGAGTAGAAGATTTAGAGGAATTGTCTAAAATAGTTGGGGAAGAATTGGTTGAAGAGGATTTAGAACTTGATGTTTGTAAACAAGCCTGGAACCTTGTGTCACCTAACAAGGTATATGTTGTATTGTTGTGAATAAACTTAATTTTCCTATGCAAAGTAGAGGGAACAACTTGCATGCTATGAATCCAAGGTCTCCCTAGCAATAAGTTGTATGTCAACTCTCCAGACATGACATGGATAGGTATGGGTAAAGTAACAGGACCTACCTTAACAAGCAAGGTGATGATACCTAGTGAGCATTTAGCAACATTATCGAAGCCATAGATGGTGAGAGAATCGAGCTTAATAAGAGATGTATCAACATTGATCCTATGCAACAAGTTAATGCTACAAACATTAAGGCCAGAACCATTGTCCACTAGTGTTCATCTTATCGCACTATCATTTATAATAACCACAATCATTAAGGGATCATATTGTTGTTGAATTTCACTAGAGGGCAACTCATCTTGTGTAAACATAATATGAGCCTTGGGTGTTGTAATAGAGTTAATCAAGGAAGCCATATTATTGGATGTCACTGCGGATGGGACATTCAATGTTTTCAAGGCATCTTGTAGCATTCCTTTAGGAGTCGAGGAAGTTTGAATCAAATCCCAAAGGGATATCTTGGCAGGAGTAGCTTTAAGTTGTTCAACAAGATCATATTCCTTACCAAGGGTTTGTGAAATACGAGGTTCTTGAGGAAGAATAGGTTGAGGATCAGGTAGAGGAGTCAGAACAACTAGAGGAGGATTAGGTTGCCTATTGTTTCTCGTGTTATAGGTATGGGCAATTTCATTATAACTCTCTTTATTTAGTTGCCTATCATAGCTATAAGGACTCTTAGTGGGATTCCTTCCTTGAACCGTAATGATAGGTTTGTTTGGAGGGAATCATGACTATATCCACCTTGAACCATGAAAAGAGGTTTATTAGGAAGAGGTGAAGTTGGAGAAGGACAAGCACCTTGGACAACAAAAAGTGGTTTGATATGTTCATTCACATTGATCATATTGATTAACCTTTTAGATGCATTATTCTTGTTTAAAAGTTTAGGAAAATACATAAAGTCATCATAGGCATCATCCAATAAAGAATGATCATAGTGATTTAAAGGCTTATCTTTGGACTAAAAAGGAGACATATCATCATAGAGGGAATCATGGGAGTCAACCATGTTTCTAGATCTAGTGGAGGAGTTGATAGGAATGTACCCATGAGAGGAATCATTCAACTTATCCTTCTCATCACCACAAAATGGTATAGTAACAAGGTTGATTATTTTTTGGAAAAATGAGGGTTTAGAAGGTGTAGGGTTCAAAAAATCATCTAGAGCTCCATCTAATTCATCCTTACTAAACTCATAATCAACAAAATTGCATACATCATCAAAAGCATGAACATCTTGCAAATAAAAATCTGACATTTTGAAATGAGAATTGCATGAAACTCAAACACACAATGCAAGGAAAATGAGAGAAACCTATCCTTTTTATTTTTATTTTTTGAAAGAAAATGAAATAAACTAGATCTATATCTAACAATAAAATGCAATGGAAATGAAATTGGATTCACGTCGGGTTCACCAAATATGTGTAGGGTAAAAAGTGAGACTAAGTATGGAAACCCTTATCCCACTCTCATACACACTCATGGAATAGGAAAGAGCCTAGGGAGGTAAGGCACTTTGGCTACTTATTATGAGAAAGTGAGAGTCATCGATTGCCTCTTATGTTTTATATTCCTTTTCTATAAATGAGAGAGAGGAATGATGCAAAAATGCAATCAAACCTAGAATGCAAGTAAGCAAGCAAACCCTAATCTGAGAATGCAGATCAAAGAATAATTGATATATTGCTGAAAAGTACAAATCAAAAGGAAAAACTAGAAGTGCACCTATGTCTAAAATCTGAGTAGAAATGTCTGGGACCAAGGTGCCACACCACTGTCCTGATTCTACAATTCTGGAGCTGCAACTGACAAGATGGATTCTGGAGCCTGCAAGACACTATTCTGCCAAATCCTACTGATAGAGTGCAGGACCATGGTGCCACACCATTTTCCTAGGTATGACCATGGCACCATGCCCCTATCCTTAGGGTTTTTGTTGAGTTCTACAACCCAGAACTGTCCTTGTGTGCTCTTTCGGTCCCAAAACTTCCAGCGACACTTAGATTCGAACTTGTACCTGAAGCTGAAAAATAGGGTTTGGGGTGGCTATATAGGGTTTTGCCTTAGTCAAAACCCTATGTTGGTGATTTCCACCTCCACAAATAACTGATAATGTGTGTGCAAGATCCTAAAATGAAAGCAAACAATCTAGAGCAACCCTAAAGAGTAAACCCTAATTGCTTATAATTGACAAAGTAAATGCTCTAAATCCATAATGCAAAGTGATCTAAAGCATGAATATGAATCAAAATGAATCTTATGCAAAGACATGAAAACAACATGAAACCATACCCAAACCTAAGGGAGAGGTACAAGCCAATCGTCAATCGGTGATCTCGTGTTGTTCTCCTACATCTTCAAAAGCCCCCAATTGATACAATGATGCTTGATGAATGTTTGATGGATGAATGTTGAATGTTTTTGAAGACTTCAAATATCTACTCTTTCACTGAAAAGAAGGCTCTAATGCTCCAAAAAACCTACTCTTAGATTCTTAGAAGAAGACCCCTTCAAATGAAGAAAGAGAACTCTTAAGTATGAAACCGTAGATCTTAATTTCATGTTTAGGCCAACCTAGGATTTGAATTTTTTGCTGATATTTTGGGGTTAAGAATTATTATATCATAGGATTATGCTCCTGAAATTTTGAGGAAAAAGTTGAGGACCATGTACATTCCCACCGCTATCCGGCCAACTTTTCACCAAATTTTTGGGGTCGTAAGATATGATAATATTAGAGCGCATCTCAAAGTTATAGCTGATTTCCAGATGTTTTGATATGCGAAATCAGGCCTAAACAGTCAAAATAAGATATAATTAGGGTTTATGATTAAACGATTCATTATGTTAGGCCCAATATGGAAAGCTAATGTACTGAGAGGGGAGGGGTGAATCAGTACTCCCAAACTTTTCTTTAACAATAACTTTACTGTTATGCATAAACTGAATAGTGTAGTAACATAATATAAAGCTAAAACAAATAGATAACAATCATACATGATTCACTCCATAACACATATATTTTGGTTATGCAGAAACTCTTGGTTAGAGAGAAAAATTGCGGTGGGGATGGCACCCACAACTTCACTACTGCAATAATAAAGAGTGCTCGGTTAGAGCTACATGTTTGGCTATTTCTGATAGCATAGCCTGTTAGGAGTAACAAGATCTGTTAGATCTACCTTGCTAAAGGATTTTACAACACTTCATCTAAATGTTGCACCTGGTTAGAGGCTTTACAATTTATAGACTTGATTAGAGTCTTTTACCCTATTAAAGGTTTCTCTTACAACTTCAAAATATTACAATAAAATCATTACAAATATCTGCAACTTTACATCTAGAATGTTATAGCAGATTCTATGTGCTCAGAATAAGTTACCTTGCTTATAGCATACTTTGGTAACCCATATAGTAACTCGATAAACCCTTCTATTTACTCTGTTCTTCGACTGTTCTCTGAAAACCTTCTCAGTGACCTTTATGTCTCTGTAACAGTCTTCTTACACTCATGCATACACCTTTTTAATTCTTAACTCATGCTCTATAAATAGATCTCTTATGACGGTGATCTAATTCATTGCTTCGATCTTACAAACATGATTTATCGAATGAATAACCATGCAAATTATTTCATTGGTTAGATGACCTCAAAATCATACACAATCTTTAAGTGCAATTTCCATTGTGATAACGGTTAGATGTGCCTCGATCTTGTAACACGTTTTCATATGCATGTCCAGGTTCAATGAATCTGGTAACACGTTTCACTCGGTGTATATCAACTTGGTGTGTCATCTTTGCTGCTTGGTAGACATGACATGATACTCGGTAGACAGCTCGGTGTATACTACGTTTTGAGACTACTTTCTTCTGTAACCAACTAGACTGTTCATACCGACTGAATATCTCGGTAGAGATAACCGACTAGAGTATATAGAATAACTTTGACATGAAACTAATGGCAATCTGATAAGTAGTAACATCATTAGAGGAATAAGATGAAAACGGGCACACTTAGGGTAAAGGGCCCAACTTTATAATATGTAAAGTGATGAAACATGACTTTAGATTTAATTAAATTAATTAATTAAATGATTAAAGGGGAATTAGAAATGCAAGATGCAAGACACACTAAGGTGGGTGCTAACCTAAGTGTGAAATTGTACCACCCTAGCAAGGGTGTAAAATTTATGACACTATAGGACCAAAAAAAAAAGAGTATGGATAGTGATAAGATATGGATAGGACAAGCAAGATCAAAAATGGATAAGGGATATGGACTGAAGGTTGTGATAGGCTAAGGGATAGTGAAAAAGGTTGCAATAAGTCAAGGAATATGGATGAAAGGTTGTAATGAGCAAATGGATAAAGGCCAAAAGTTGTGAGAAACTTAAAGCTGCAAATAGGATGCATTCCATTCATGAAGATCCTCAGCCTTGTCAAGATCGAAGGTGAGAAATGGAATATAGACATGAGGGACAATAGGATAATGGAGGGTATGATAGGGTATGATAGGATAATGAAGGGGGAAAGGATAATGAAGGCCAATAGGATATGATAGGAGTATAAATGAAACTGCCCCCAAGTATGGAATGCAAGAAGTTAATAGATTACACATGAATCGTATTTGCCAGATCTTCATCATGGTACTTTCCCAAGGCACCTATTTTCCATGTTTTCACCAAAGGATGAATTAGTTTTCTTTGCTTTTTTTTATTCTCAATTTTTTTTTATGCTTTTTTTTAAAATAAAAAATTGAACTTTTGACATTTTGACCTTTTAGAAGAAAATGGACACATGATAGAGGATGGAAGGAGGACTCAAGCATTTCATTTCTTGGATAGTATATTTGAAAATTGGACCATGACTATTAAAAGTATGCTCAAAGATGTTGGCAAGATAATGACATGGAAATGAGATGGGACTAAGGCAAATTTATGCAAAGGATTGGATAGGATGGAAAATATGCATTGGATAATGGATAGGGTATTGGAAGAATTGGGCTTGAGCATATGGAAATGTTGACAAGATCAACATTGGCACACACCTTGAGGGGTGATGGACTGATGGAGGAAAAGTCAATTTTTGATATTGAGATTTTGATGGAGGAAAAGCTAGGGATTTTGGGACATAAGGACCCAAAATGGATGAAGGAGGTGATGGAGGAATATATTTAAAAGGTTTGGATGGGGGAATAACAATTTTGGATGCCAATTTTGATGCTTCTTTAGACTGTTGTGCTTCAAGGAGCTGCTTAGGGATCCACATGGTTTTGAATTTTTTATGCTTTTGTGGTACCTTGGAGCGCATTGCTTGCACAAGGGATTTAGGAACCCATATAGCTTTTGACTTTGCTTTCTTTTTCTCAGCGGGCCTTTGTGTGCTTTTAAAAAATTCTTTTTCTTTCTGGGTCATATTTTTATTTGTTTTAATATGTTGATTAGGTTGGACATGTTGATCCTTGAATACATGTGGATTTCTAGACTTATAACTTTTATGCTCAGCATCCAAATTGCTTGAAGGGGGAAAGGAATGCATGGATGGATAGGAATGAAATGTAGCTATTTTAGATGGATGGAATGTGCTCGAAGATGTGTGCCTTTGCCTACCTTGAATAGGGGATAGAGGGATATAAGGACCTAAAATGGATGGAAGAGATGACAAGGAAGGCATATGTTTGGCTTTGGGTTTGACAAAGATACCAACATCTTGAGGAATGTTACTAAGGCTATGACCATTAAGATCTTCTTTGATATGGAGGGGTTCTTTCTTGTGAAGGTCAACCCCTTTGCCTTTATAAATATTTTGACTTCTAGGATACTCTCTGCTTTGGGAAGAAGATGCGAGTCCATTATGAGGTATAGATGACATGATGGGATCTTGAAGTGGATCGAATTGAACCAAAGGGGAGGAACCTATTGTGAATGTAGGGGATTCTTGAACATATTGCACTAATATGTTAGAATCATGTGGGGGATCAAGATTATTATGGGGATCAAGGTCAATGACAGGCTCTTCATGCAGTGCAATGGGAGGAATAAAGGGATCATCTGGGGAGAAGGAATCTTGTGGGGGATTTAAGGGGATAATGGGGTCTTGTGGTAGACATGAAAGTGAAGGGATAATTTGATCTTGACAAGGAGGGTCACTGGATTCCTCTTTAAATGTGCTCTGCTCTTGACTTTCAATGAGATCATTAGGAATGACGGAAGGGATAACTTGATCTTGATAATGGGGTAGAATGTCAACATGAATTTGGATAGGATGGGAAAGGATAGGGGTATCATCATGAATGTCTAGGAAAATGGGATCCTGGACAACAACTGGATGGGATGATAAGGTTGCAGGATCTTGACCTTGATATGTTTTATGATTCATTTCTTTGTGCTCTAAATTATCCTCTTGATGTGGGGTTGGACTTTGGATATGCACGAGGGATTTGGGAAAGGAACCAATGCTTTAAAATGAGAGGGGAGAGATTTGAATGGTATCCTCTGAAATAGGTTTTATGGGTAATGAATCACACGATGGCATTGGGTCTAGCATTTCTGAAACATGGCAGGGACTTGCATCATGAATTGTATTAGCTTGGCAATCAATCGTGGATAGCCCTTGGGGAATTTCATCCTTGGGTGAATCATTTAATGAGGATGATATGGAAGTTTCTTGCAAAGCTTAAAAGGGTGTAGGAATAGATGCTACTGGATAGTCAATTTGTTTATGGGTGGATGAGTCATTGCTAGACATAGGTGCACAATTTTGAGCCATCTCAGAAAAAGCACTTAGGACTCTCTTTAAGAGCTTTGTAATATAGCCACCTTTCTTTGGAGACATATTTGAATCCTTGCAAGGTTTTGACATGGTTGGGGTTTGATCTTGGATTTGTTTGAATTGGTCTGTCATGTTTGAAACTTGGCCTGATGTGAGTTGCAACTTTTATTTTTGAATGTCTGGTTGTAAGTGTTGATACTAATTTGTTGAGTGAACTTGTTGTTGATAATTCACATTTGGTTGAACCATTTGTTAGAATCATGTAGCTAGTTGATCATATTGTTGGAACTGCACCATTGGTTGTGTTGATAAGACATAAAGGATCATTGGCTGTGTATGGATCATTGGTTGTTGATTCAAAATTGGATTGAATGGAGTTTGATCAAATGAAGTTTGATTTGGGATTTGGTCAAAATTTGTGTTTGTTGCTTGAAATTGTTTCATCATCTCTATTTGAGAGATGAGAGTTGGTATGTTTGATCGTTCAATGAGAGCTTGTACGTCAACTAGCTTAATATTTGTATTTGAACTTTGAAATTTTTGAAACGTTTTCATCATTTGGGATCTAATCTTGTAACTATTTTTCACTTTTTGTTCTACAATCTCTATTTCTTGAGCTAATTTTTCCTCTAGTTTTCGTATTTGGATGCTTGTTTTGTCATAAAATGTTTGATCAACATTGCCTTGTTGTTGGGTTGAATAGAATTATGATTACCTTGGATTAAAACTTGATTTCATTATGTTATTCATTGGACCAATCATTGGTTGATATGTCAAACTTTGTTGCATCATAGGAGCTTGGAATCTTGTTTCAATAGACATGTCACTATGCATTTTTGGGGGGTTTTGAATTTTTGAATGATAATGATATGAAACTATTGGAATGACAAATGCAACTTATGTTTTTTTTTGGACTTTTTTGAATTTTTAAATGACAATGATATGCGACTAAGTGCAACCTTATCAAATGATAATGCAACCTAGGGCGAAAGTGCAACCTATGGTTTTTGTTGTTTTTGAGGTTTGGACAAACTCTTGGAATGCAAACCTAAAGACATGACCCTTAGGAATCTGAAATGAAGTCAAGACCTTGAAAGGACAAAAGGACAAAATGACAAAATGATAATAGGACAAATTGACAATGTCTCACCTATACGCTTGGATACTCAGCTAGGTTTGACATTGTAAAGACGTAAAACGTTCTAACTTCAATAATAAAATGAAATACTCTTTATTCTTAAATAAAATCATGATTCCTTTAATAAGTCTATTTACCTCCACTATTCCATCCTTATCTCTAAATCACCATACTAATGATATCACAATAAACACGAAATTTCTAAAAAGAGGTAAATATTCTTTATCTGATAAGAAAATGTAAGTAGTATCTCAATCATATCTACATACAATACTTAGGCCTTTCAAATGCCTTAAGTTCAAATAACAAGAAAAATATAAAGTAAAGGATGAGATGTGTCCATTGATCTGCAATCCAAAGATATCTTCAATGCAATCTTTAGAATGAAGATGAGAACAAGATTCAGGTGTTTTTTCCACCCAATCTTGAAGTATACACTTCCCCAAAATTCTTAATCTATTTAGAATACCCGACCCTACATGAATTGCTTAGCAAAAGGAATTCGATAAACAAGATGGAATCTGGTGCGTGCCTAGAATGATACATGCATTTTCTATTTTCTAATTCATTTAAGAAACAAGCAAGATCATACTAAGGATATGTTAGAGAACATAAATTAATCCATCTATTTCAATGGTCAATAAGTTACTCAGCTGAGTCTGATGCCATGCATAGCAAATAAACATAGTTTGGAAAAGCAAACTATTTTCTCTATAAATTCCACATTTGGCACCCATCTCGGAAGGTAAATTTCCCCATAAACATAATCATATCTAGCTTTCCTATTCTTCGTTTGATATCCAAAAATGAATATAAAAGAAGATAATCTTTTGTTAAATGGATATAGAAGAAATAATCTTTCGTTAAATAGATATAGAAGAAACAATCTTTTGTTTACAACCAATTGTATCTAATAAGAAAACAATCTTTCACTTCTATCTTTTTAAGTAAATCAAGGATAAGAATTAAAATTAAGAAGGTGTAATACATGTATGCATATTTTAGCATATATATGAATATAAAATGCAGAAATAAAAGTTATGAGTACACATTCTTTCTTTCTATTTCTCATAAAAATCAAAATAGGCTTCCACATACAATAACTCATTATACTAGTATTTCATCTTCTATGCTTTTCGAATTCAAAATTTACAATGCACAAGTTCTCTATCCTCCTATATGTTTCTTGAAGGTTTGGTTGTCTAATTTCTAAGATTTACACTTATGTATATCAACAAATTTAGAGAAATATTTCCTTAGTGCATATACATATATATAATTTACAAGAAATGTATTTTGATGGCAATCGATATGATTTTCATATTCAAAAATTTAAAAACTGTGATTCTAATATTTTGATGGCAATCAATATGATTTTCATATTCAAAAATTTAAAAATTGTGATTCTAATATTTTCCTACGATATCATCTTAGAGAAATATTTCTTTAGTGCATATACATATATAATTTACAAGAAATGTATTTTGATTCCAATCGACATGATTTTCATATTCAAAAATTTAAAAACTATGATTCTAATATTTTCCTACAATATCATCTTAATCTAGTTATACTCAAACTTTATTTCTTTAGATTTCCACAATAAAACATCATTCAAATGAGACCCTACCTCAGAATTTGATTCTTGAATTGGGATGATCAAATGACCTGTAGAGTGCTACCGATTTCCTTCCTCTTTCTCAGAATTCGATAAATATTTTTTTCTTTAAGAGTATTCCCTGTGTTTTTTGTGTCTCTTCAAAAATGAATACACCTTTTTTTTATAATGTTGAAGGAATTCCTATTTATTTTCTAAAATTTGTGGCTAACACTTTGTTTTTTACAGTTAACTGAAGTTGGTATTAATTCCAAGCCAATGGTGGCGGGTTTTTTTGCTATTAACAATAGTGATTGGTCAGGGTTACGCCCCCCCCCTTCTCCACGCATTGCATGCATTTTGCAATTCTTGCCACAAGTCACACTTCAACTGATAATTCAATTTACCAAGTCTTTCACATCGACTATGATTTGCATTCCTTATTCTGTGTAATAAATGCATACAGAGTTACGTGGGGTTTCGACTCTTCAAACATGACTTACATGCTACTTTGGCAGTTATTATGAGATTTCTTGGGACAGTTGTTATTGACTATCAACTTCCCTCCTTGCCATATAACATGCTACGTGGAATAGTTGATATCAACATCGACTCCCACTTCACATTACCTTATGAGCATGCTTTTAAATAATCCTCCACTATGTGAATTGCTTTAACTTGCTTTATTAGTTAAGTCAACCATTATAATATATATATATATATATATATATATATATATACAAAATACATGAATTATATATTAAATTTCATAATAATAAGGTATATATATCATAATTATATACGTATATACATGTATATGATCAAATTCATATACATATATATATTTATATAGTTACACACACACACACACACACAGAATACACAAGTGACAAATAAGTTTATTCTCTTCACCCATTCACTCATATCCATTCACAAAAATTGCATACATCTATAGTCAATTATCATATTTAATCTAATAATTTTAAAAATAAAACTTACTTTAAAATAAAACATATCATTTTTTTTGCTCACTCGTGAAAATTTGAATTTAATTAAATTGTAAAATCAAATCATGCAACAAATACACATATTTATTCTAAAGTGGTGTGCAAGATTCCATCTATTCTACCAAAGTCCAAGAACTAAAACAATTCTACTTAAACCATGTTCTTGCCTCCATCCGCGTTCACATGTTCCTACATTCACTTGCACTTTATTGCTCATTAGCAATGACGATCCCCAATTTCATAATAAAAATAATATCAATCATTCAATTGCATTTACATATAAAAAATGAAATCAATTTAAATCATTTCATTGCATTTAAATTTCCATTTCATTATCATCTAATTTCACTTAAAATTTTACTTCATAAGAGGAAACTAAGCATTATTTTCCTAATTAAATAATTATAGATAAATACGGTTCGTGACAGACATGATGATGTTGATGACAAAAGGATAATTGTTGGACAAGGTCAAGACTCCCTAACAACTTAGGGTTTGATCTAAAGTTTTAAAATTTTCAAGCTTGACAAAACCTAATTTGGGACTATTATGCAAGGGAACAATGATTATGACAATGACCCAAGACATTATATGAAAATGACCTCAATATGTGCTCTGACCTAGGGATATGAAATGACCTAAGGATATGAAATGACCTAGTGATGTGAGCTTAGGGATATAAATGCAAATGTATGACAATGTGAACCTAAGACAAAACCTAGGGTTTAGACAATGCAATGATATTGACCTAATGTAAGGAAATAATTTGTGAGATACCTAGTTTGGGTATGATAATAATAATGCAAACTGTTACCTAAGTGAAAACCTAACTTGGGTATGACAATGATAATTCCAGACTTAGGGAAATGGTTTTAAACCTAAGTGCAAAATGAGGATGCTAAGAATGAAATGGACTAATATGGAGGATAATGACAATATGTCGTAATACCTAAGTTTGGACAATGCAAAATCCTAACCCTAAGTGACATGAAATTTTAAACAAGGTTGTCCAATGTTTTGAAAAGCCATGTTTGTAAAATATTTGCAATTTTTTGGATGAATACTTTGAAACTCTTTTGACCAAGGTTGACTTTGTTTGAATCTTGCTTGGACAATTATTTGGACTTGTTGAAAACTTGTTTGCTTTTGAAAATCAAGGTTGTTTATGACCACTTGTGACAATTGTTTTTAATTCAACTTTTAAGAAGCATAGAAGACAAGACGTTTGTTTGAATTTGACCCAAGACAATCATGCACCTTCAACAACAAATCCTATGGCTGGCAAGGACAATAATTGTTGGATCTCACTTGGTTTCCCAACTATGCTTACTGAAAGCGGATACTTAGATGCTTGACCCCATTGGCTCTACTCTACGACACTCACTTCTTTGGGGCAGTCAAGCATCAGTTCCCATGAAAACTCCCCATGGCGAACTTTGTATCTCTACTAAGAGCCATAAGAATGTGAGATGTCATTAGAGGTCCAACCTCCTGTTCCAAGAACTAGAGGGTTTTTGACTTCTAATCACAATTTTTTAGTCTAAGCATCCGTTTGGGTGGCCATATATGCGGTGTTTCACTCTATTAAGGAGGCCTCATAACCTGGAGAGGTTACACTCTATAGGTTTTTACGTGCCACACAGACACTGAGGGAGACTTACGTCGGTATGACACGTCGACACCCGTCGCTTGCAACTTTCCTCACAAACGCATTTATTTATAGTGGTTTGGAAGAGCTTTGGCCTTAACCATGTTATCACTTGGGTCGTTCCCTCTCACCAATGCCTAGACGAAGTGCCAAGCAAATCGGGAGGCAGGTCCTCTAAAGGTGAAAACACACATACGAAATGAAATAAAACATGACAAACATGGTGTTCATTAACCTTTAGAAAATTGAGGTGTGCAACTAATCTACAAAATGCAAACAATTATTTTTTATGAGATTACTTGGACCACATCCTGCATCAAATGTGTTAGTAGTTTGCACTTTATGCTTTGACTTACGTTTGCCACAAAGCTATCAATAATTTTAGAGATTCAAGAACTATAAATCACCATCAAAATTAATCTACCAACATTGTGATTATTTGACCTCTTACATTAATCTATGTGAAACTTGTCCAATTTACCACCCTAGATTAATCTAGATTAAATTTGCGTGAATGCAAGATTAATTTACTAGCCTAAATTAATCTAGATCAGAGTTGCATGAATGCATGATTAATTCACCATCCTAAAAATTTAGTCTATGTGAAAGTTGCATAAATGAAAGATTAATTCACCAACCTAAATTAATCTATGTGAAAGTTTCATGAATGTATGATTAATTCACCATCCTAGATTAATCTATGTGGAAGTTGCATGAATGTTCTTGACATTTTTGTCTTTTACAACAATAGAATTAAAAACACCATAACTTCCTCAAGTCTTATTCAAATCACAAACCGCAAAATGATATGGAAAGATAAGAACAAGATCTAATAAACCTAGAAATCGTTTTATTTAATTATGCATGAAAATTATTACATGATCAAATGATTATGACGGTTTTAGAAGAAAAAATTGCAATCTCCATGAAAAATCTGCAACTTCACAAAACATTCAAAAAATATTAGATCCAAGCATGTTCACATCGGGTTCACCAAGAAATGTGAGGTAGGAAAATGGAAAACATCAAAGCAATTAGAAATTAGGTAACCATAAACCCTAAATTGCAATGAATATAAATCCTATCACATTCAATATAGATATGAAGACAAAGCACTTAAAACAAATATGCAAACCATAACAAAGTGCTTCCTCCATGATTCTCCATTGTTTCTCTTTTTCCTCCAAATATGTTGTGGGTCTCACCTACAAGTGTAAAAGTGAGCAAGAAATCAAGATTGCAAGGGAATTCGACAACATGAGGATATTCGAGAAGTGGTTGTTCAAATGATTGAAAAAGAGAAACTCAATTTATAGACCAAAATTGAGGAAAATCATGAAATTAGAATGATTGATTCGAAAAAGGCAAATTGATTTGAAAATGGCATAATTGAATGACAAAATATGACAAATTGATTGACAAGTTTCTATGTGAAAATATGACAAATTGAAGAGAGATTTATGACAAATTGGCCTTAAAAATTTCTCTTTGATTTATAACAAATTGAGCACAAAAATAGCTTCATGATTTGAGCAAAAAGTGGAGACAAATTAGTGGAGAAATGATGGGAGAAAATAGAGGAAATGTGAAGCATGAAATTAGGGATGCCAAATTAGGAGAAAATTAAGGGAGAGAAATGTGGGAATAATTAATAATTTCCCATTTATTAATTATCCCATAAAAGAGAAATTAGCCAATTAAATAAAATATATAATTGTGACACAAGACACAGGGTAAATAAATAAATTCATTTACCCTAAGAGAAATATTGGTAAAGGATTAATAATTAAAGAATTATTAAACCCTAAGAGAGACATAAATCAAGATGATGTCATGAAATAATTATCATGACCAGGATAAGGATTTAATGATTGAATTGATTTATTGATATAATGATTGACATATTAACTAAAATTTATTGAAATCAATGCTGAAGATTGATCATAATAATTAAAATGATAGGGACAATTGACATTAAGAATTGATTGGAGTTGATTAGGATTAAAAACGATGATTATATGAAATTGATAGCTAACCATGATCATGAAATGATAATTGAGATTGAGATCATTAAGACCCAAATTTAAATGACTAAATAGGATTGAATAGGAAGAGAAAGCAGAAGAATGATGCGATGTTGACAAATGATAAAGATCAAATGTGCAACATAGAGGAAGTGTTAGTAAAAATGCGAAAACTTAAAAGAAGGTAACACAAACATGTTAAAGTGTGACACCACAAGCGTTGACCATTTTTAGACGCTTACAAGAGGGTACAATTATTTTACTCATTTAAGAACAAAATTCATTAACTAAAATCATGGAGGATTCACTTGTTGATTTAAGTATCTATTAGATCCAACATTCTGCCATGATCATACCAAACATTTACACTACCAGGTGAAAAAAATAATTGCAATAAGGTGAACACCCACCTAAGAACATTGAAATACTCATCTCATAGAAAGGAGAACATACCCCAATTGGTTAGCACATATGCACAATCATTCAAACACTTAAGAAGATACCAATAATATAGAACATACATTTAGCATTACATGCATCTCTACACATCATATAGTGAAATAGTATTGATATACTTATCCAAAACAATCATGTAGTCATGGACTCTACGTCACACCAACATAGTGTACCTATGAAACATAGTGATGCCCTGCTAAATGGACAAGGTTAGTCTAAGAGAAACAACACAAAACACACAAGAAACCGTTAGTGTTATTTAATCAAAGACTAATCTAAACAGGCATATCAAGAGAGACACTAAAATCATGCTAATATCTCTAACTAATGAAACAAAGATATTGAGGCATCTCTAAATGCCTCTAAGCATGCTCTTAGCTCCTTCTCCCTTGTTCCTCTCCTCTCCAAGTTCCAAAATAGTGTAGCTCTCAGCAACTTTTTGCACTATGGATGCTTATGGAGAATTGAGATTGAAATATTGCTCTAAATGTTAATAAAGAAGCTAATATTAAGCTATTGATATTTAAAATGATTTATTTTAACCAAAATGACAATACATGAGTTTTTATGCTAAATGCTTTCTAAAATGCCTATAGGTTAAATGCATACAAGTTTTCAGGATCTGGATTATGAAGAAATGGGCTCTATTTATAGGAAAAATGGAGCAATGGATGGTTGAGATTGAGCAATCTCAACAAGGGTCGGGATTGAATGATTTCAAATCCATGTGAGGGCTTTCAACCCAATCCCAGGATGACAAGTGTCAATGTGAGATAGGTTGAGAGGGGAGGGAATAAGCATTAAATGCTTGACATGACTTTGGGAATTAAGGTCAAGGTTGGTTGAATGAATAAACTCTTTATTCAAATAATAAGGCTTTTATCCAATGGATAAACTCTTTTGCAAATGTGAAATGGATGAATATGGTCAAAACAATAAATGTTTGGGGAGATAAGTTTGAAATAACCATAAATGGTTATGTAAGAGCCATAAATGGTCATGTAAGAGCCATTAGTGGTCTTGGAAGACTTTGGGGGTTAATTTGTTGAACACACAAAGCATTAAATATTTTTCAAAGACTTTGGAGTCTTTGAGAAGTGACTCCATTTTGCTTAGGAATGTGACAATAATTAGGGGATGGATTAGGCTAATTAGGAAGGGGCTAGAAGAATCTAGAAGGGGATTAGATTTTGAAATTGGATTTGGTGGGTGAGGGAAAATAGGATTTTATTAAAATAAAAATTCATTTATTCCAATAAATGTGTGCAAGTTGCATTTGTAGGAAAATGCAAGGGGGTGGGGATAATGATTTAAATAAATGTTTTATTTAATTTATTTAAAAGAGGAAAAGGGGATTTAATTAAATAAATAGATTTTACTTATTTAATTGATTTGAATTTGGTTTAATGAATTAATTAAAATAAATTGAATAATTTATTTAATTAATATGAGAATGTTTGAAGATGAATTAATTAAATATTTATTTAATTGACTGATGGTTAGTGGATTTTTAATCAAATAAATAGCGAATATTTATTTAATTAAGCTGGACAGATTTGTGTGACTACATTTGCTCCTCTTTGAGACGGTGCGGTTTATCGCGTCATTTCAAAGAAAGAAAAAAACTGGTGTGAAGAAATGCCCCATAAAATATAAATTTAATGGGTGGTATGCCCCCTCGAGAGATGGGCCGAGATTTTTTGAAAAATCGGGCGATCTCTTGAAAAAGAATGAAAATTGGCAGGGTGGTAGAAGAGAAGAAGTTAGCCATACGGGTGAAAAATAGAAGAAAACGAGGGAAAAATGGAGAAATGGGGGGCTCGAGAAGTTCACGGGGACCACGACGGTGAGCGGGGAGAAGTTATGATGACGGCAAAGGGTATAAATGGGGTGAAAGGGATGAAAACAAGATCATTTGTGACCGCGACCAGTTGGAAATCAGAGCTCTGATAGGGACATTTTGGAGGAGCGAGCAGTAGTCAGGAAGCCGATACCGATTACCGAGCACAGATTTAAGCGAGTTCGACGGTTCCAGCGCCCAGACGACTATGGACCAGTGGTACGCAAATTCGAAAAGTTAATTTTTATGCATTTTTTATAGGTTTTTAGCTGAGTCCAAGTCAAGTCGGAGCAAGAGCGTTGGAACTACGGTTTTGGAGCTTTTGCTCCATGAACTAGTGCTACTGCGCCGCAATGGCGCTATTGCCCCATTGTTTGAGTACTTTTGTTTTCTTGTTGTGCTATTGTATGCAAGTTTGGGCGCTATTGATTAAGAAGCGCTATTGAGGACTTGATTGAGCGCTATTGATTTTAAGTAGCGCTAATGTGTAGTTGTTTGAGCGCATTTGTAGTTTGAGCATTGTTGGATAGTTGATTGAGCGCTTTTGTTAGGGTTGTAGCGCTATTGTTGAGAAACTAGCGCTTTTGTTGGTAAAATAGCGCTTTTGCCTTAGGATAAAGAGATGCCCCAATGTGGATGAAGACTAATCTCCCAATGCCAATGATGGATGGTTGGCGATGTGAAATGGGAGTTGTTTTGAACTATAGCAGCCTGATGAGACTTAGGTCATTTGTTAGGATAAATGCCCGTTGAAGTCTAGGTGGCCATGATTGCTTACCTGTTGAGACCCAAAGATACTTGATCAAAGTATCTGTTGATAGTCTAGGTTTAAACTTAAGAAAGTTTGAAAACAAAACAACTGATGGTGATTGATGAATGTCCATGTGCAGGAGGAGCTGCGCGTGTTGCAATTACGTGAGCGACATCCTGCGACACAAGGGTTGCAGGATCGATTGACACAGGCGGAGATAGACTGTATTGTCGCGATGGGACTATATGAGGTGATGCACATGCCTGTGATTCGTATGAATCATGGATTGATCACAGCGTTAGCAGAGCAGTGGCACAGCGAGACGTGCACCTTCCATCTGGCACAGGGGGAGATGACAGTGACCCTAGAGGATGTGTGGCGCATCCTATGGATTCCGATTCGGGGGGAGCTGGTCACATATGACAGATCCTGGGGGACTCTTACAGTGCAGAGGATTTTTGATGAGGACATTTTCATTGATGATGGTTCTATTGCCTGGGAGGAGATAGTGGCGTTATATGAGCCTCTTCCAGCAGTTTTATCAGGTATCATGGGAGGTCTTCTTTGTCCAAATAGGCGATCACATGGTTTGGCTATCGGATGGGGACAGGTTATCGAGATGATGATGACCGAGGGGACCCGATTTGCGTGGGGGTCGTGCTTGCTGGCGCACCTGTACCAGGAGCTCCATGAGGTGGTTTATCGGGGGAGGGGTTCCTTAGCAGTGGGCATGACGCTGCTGCATATTTGGGCTTGGGAGCACCTACCAGTGACTCGACTGGTGAGTCTGAGATTCCGGGCAGTAGATCAGCCGTACATGTTTATGTATAGCGGCATGATGAGTCAGCCCCACCTGGGGAAGTTAGAGTGGTGGCAACGGGCATTAGATGATCTGGATGTAGTTATATGGCGGCCATACTTGGAGTGTGAGCCATGGGATGATGATGCAGAGGCACTGCCTTACATTTTTATGACCCGATTCCTCATTGGGAGGACCGCATACCATGTGGAGAGACAGGTGCCTGGGAGAGTGTTGAGATAGTTTGGACGGCAGCAAGGACTGCCCAGTGGATCAGGAGAGTATGCTCGAGTTATTCGGGAGAGGTATGCATGGGGGCCAGTGCTACCATATGATCAGGAACGGGCAGAGTTTCGGACACTGCAGGCGAGACCATGGGACAGACGACCAAGGGTCATGGATGCAGGTGTTACAGATGAGTACACGCAGTACTGGGCAACGCACCCGATCTTACGGATCTCTAATCCAGCAGAGCCGATCCCAGCTTTTGAGGATGAGAGGGGACGGAGACGGAGGAGGGCAGGAGGTCGAGGACTGAGGGCAGGGGGAGGAGATGGAGGAGGAGGAGGTGGAGGAGGTGGAGGAGGAGGTGGGGGAGTGGGGATGAGGAGTCAGTGGAGAGGGAGAGGTGGACTGCCTCTACAGATATCACAGGGACCATTGATACAGGGAGGAGTTCAGTTGAGTGGGAGGGGGATGGAGAGGGAGATCCCGATGGACAGAGGGGAGGGGACTACTGGAGAGGGTGGTGCAGGTGAGGCGGCTATGGATACCGAGGAGGGAGCCACTGGAGATCTGCGAGATCATATGATAGTACATTTGCAGACTCGGATAAAGGATTTGGAGGCGGAGGTGGCAACTAGGGATGTGCAGCTATTTGCACGAGAGTCAGAGATGGCGGTGGTGCTGCAGGAGAGGGATAGTGCAGTGGAGAGATTGGCAGAGCTACAGGAGAGAGTGCGGGTTGGAGTAGGAGCACAGGGGCCTACGGGGGAGGTGATGAGGGAGATGCGACGAGCACAGGCAGAGATAGACTACTGGCAGAGTTTATATGAGCAGGTGGTGCTAGTTAGTCAGCGAGCTCTCAGTTATTCTCAGATGAGACAGGCCAGATCAGAGCAATCGCAGAGGGTGCAGAGCAGTGGGGGTGTGATGGGTCCATTGCGGAGGGAGAGATCAGGGGATGCAGGAGTGAGTGGTGGTTCGATGAGGCCTCCACGGAGAGATGGATTAGGTGGTGCAGGCACTAGTGGGAGAGCAGGTGGCGATGGTGGTGGTGGTACATCATCTGGCGAGAGTGGCATTTGAGAGAGCATTTTTTTGCATATTTTGTATTGTATCATTGTCTATTTTTTGGACTGTATCTTGGATGGCTCTTGGTAGCTGATTTTGTAGACTTCATTGCACTCTGATATATGAGATGAGATATATATGGAGATCCCATATTTTGATGATATGCAGTTGATATGTATGGATGTTTATGCAGGATGATGAGTTATGGCTTAGATGGATATGTGTACATGTATGCATTTGATGAGATGTTTCTTATATGCATGTTTTTATGATGAGTTATGATGTTGGATACTGACATATGAATGCAGGTTTATATATGTATGATTTGTTTTGATTTTTGATGTAATGCTTTTATGTATGTAATGTCATGATGATGATGTATGCTTATGATGATTTATGAACAGGATTTTGGTGTTTCCCATTTGAATATAATGATGAGATGATTTTGTGTGATGATGTTAATGCAATGGTCGAATGAATGATGTTATGTATGGATATGCATCTAGATGTTTTTAGATGAATGTAATATGGATAAACAAAATGTAAAGAACAAATGTTTATATGATAATGTTTAAATGAATGCATATGTATAATGGATATAAAATGTTATGAACCAATGTTTTGAAACAAATGGATTTATGATTCTAAATACTTAAATATGATTTTAAGGATAAATGATAATATGATGATACTATAACTTATGGTTTTAATAACTGCACCTTAAAGCAATTAAAAAAAGGGATAATGAATGCAATGTGAATGAATCCTAAAATGAGCATAATAAGATACTTAGTAATGAATGAATGCACCTTTTAACTATAAATGAATGTATGCAATAAAGGATGATAAAATGATGATGGATAATCAACACTATATGAATGCCTAGTAAATGATTTTAAAACAATCAAAGACAATTATTCATGATTGATGCAATGATGCAAATGATTTAATGAAAAACTAATGTCAAAAAAATGAACTATATGCAATGTTAAAAAATGACATGAATGTTCTTAATGCGAGATGCAACTAAATGCGATGATGATATGACCATGAGGAATGCAAGGTTTTTAAGACTTTGCATGATGCATTGATGATGTATCAGAGTACTCGGTCGTGATTGTATCCAAGACCTGTTTTAATGGTCACTTTTGCATATAAAACCTACATATGAATGAATGAATGGGTGATATGCAACGGAATGCAAGATATAAACAAATGAGATGAAATGACGATCCATAGTGCTCTATTTTCATCATTGAGCTTTAAAATGTTGGAAGAGAATACAAGCATCTTGACATAATGATTCAAGATGACCTGAGTATTCCTTTCATGGATTTTATATAGCAAGTTAATACAAACGACTTGATATAAGGGTCAAGTCGACCAGAGTATTGCTTGCGGAACAGACAAGGATTATCTTTGTTCATGCATGACTTGGATCGTCCTCCTTGATCTTAGGCTGATCATATCCTGAGACAAGTGCATACCGTACTAAGAGATAAAAACCTTTATCCAGTTTGGATGAGGTAGGAGGAACCAAAGGAAGAGCATTGTACCTGCAAACAAACAATATATACATAAAGAATAAAGAATATGGATCCTTGGTAATGGTTCATGCTCATATGGTCGAGGTAAACACTGTAGTCAGCAAGCCGTAATGATCTATGACTGCATTTGGCATAAGATCACGTAGCTTGGTGAACTTCCCACGTAGACACCATTAGTACATGCCCCAGAACTTCATCGGAAATAAGGTGCAAATGATACAAAACAATGCTGAAAGATCCCGATACAGATAAACGAATGATTGTACTCACAAACCAACCAAGTATTTGATAGCTTAACATAATTTTCTTGTCAAAGAAAATGTCACTTTTGTCTTTGTTTTGGTAAGGAAGGATGCATCCTTGTTAAAGACAGTTTTGAGTGTTGATGGTGATTGTGTGGTTGATTGGTAAATGGTCATCATGTGAGTATTATGTCAATGTTTGTTTTGTATCTGCATGGATGAGTATGTACAATGTGTTGCCATGTTTTTGTTTGATTTTCGATGGTTTTTCGTTGTTTTTTGGATTTTGTATTGTTTTTGAATTTTTTGGTTTTTGAAGTGTTTTGAATGTTTTTGGTTTTTGAAGTGTTTTGAATGTTTTACCCAATGAATCACCAGTAATGTAGAATCCACTTCCATCAACTAGATTTTAGGGCATTGCCCCCAAGTGTAGACATGACTATAATAAAGTGGGATGCTAGACGCATGAAGTACTTTCTTTGATTACAGATCAAATAACAAGCCATGGTTTAGATGGATGGATGTATGTATGAAGTAGATGTGATCGCAACAAGTCTGAAAGATAATGGAGTCATAGTCTTTACGAGTGGTGCCTATTTGCCAGGTTTTCACCATCGTACTTATCCAAGGTGCCACCGAAGTGGTTGTTCACCGTTTGGATGCATGATTTTTCTTTACTTTTTTGAATGTTTTTGTAGTTTCTTCAGGTCATTTATCTGGATGTTTTTGCTATTTTTGCCAGTATATATGGGAGTCTGATGCTCTATATAGCTTAGGTATAAAACCGTTTGAGGTGCATGCTGTTGATTGGATCTGCAAGCGGTTCTCCTTTTGATGTAGCCAATTGATATGCCCCGGACCCAAATACAACAGTGACAACATATGGGCCCAGCCAGTTTGATTCAAACTTGCCCTGATGTTCTCTGTTTGGTTGGTTGTGAGGATTCTCTCGTAGAACAAGATCACCTACCTCAAAGGTACGAGATCTAACTCGGTGATTATAACTTCTGCTCATGCGCTGCTGATAGGCTTTGAGGTGATTGTATGCAGCTTGTCGCTTCTCATCGAGTAACTCTAAGTCCTAAAGACGGGATACTCTATATGCTTCATCATCGAATGAGATTGTGTAAGGAAACCCGTAATGATGGTATCTCGACCTCAATAGGCAAGATAGCTTCTGCACCATAGACCAATGAGTAGGGAGTTGCGCCTGTAGGGGTTCGAATGCTAGTTCGATATACCCATAGTGTTGGATTCAATTGAACATGCCAATCATGACCGGCATCATTGACTGTCTTCTTGAGGATTCTTAATATGTTTTTATTTGATGCTTCGGCCTGACCATTACCTTGTGGGTAATAGGGGGTGGAAAAGCGGTGTTGGATGTGAAATTTCTCACAAAGTTCACGAACATCCTGATTTTTGAAAGGAAGACCGTTATCTGTGATGATGGACATGGGTACACCATACCGGCAGATGATGTAGTTGAGGATGAATGAGGCGATCTGCTTGCCGATGACCTAGGTAAGTGGAACAACTTCGATCCACTTTGTGAAATATTCGGTGGCGGTAATAATGAATTTATGGCCATTAGATGAAGATGGATGAATCTTACCCACAAGGTCAAGGCCCCATTGACAAAAAGGCCATGGTGTTGTGATTGGTTGCAGTTCCTAAGCTGGTGCATGTATCAGGTCACCATGAACTTGACATTTCTTGCATTTTCTGACAAAGTAGTAGGAATCTTTTTCCATAGATGGCCAATAGTATCCATTGCGTAGGAGTTTCTTGGCTAGTGACGGACCACTTGCATGGGTTCCACAAATTCCTTCATGGACTTCTTCCAAGGCCTTTGTTATCTCATCTTGTTCCAGACATCAAAGGAGAGTACCATCAAGACCGCGACGGTATAAGGTTTCAGCAATAATGGTATATCGAGCAGTTTGGCAAATGAAGGTTTTACGTTGGTTATTCGATTGGTTGGGAGGAAGGGTGTGATCGTGGAGATAGGTGTAGAATTCACCGTACCATGGGGATTCAGAACCAACAAGGTGACATATCATTTCAGATTCAGGGATATCATAAGCGGGAATCCAAAGCTGTTCGACCAAGAACTCGTAGCGTGTTGAATTCTGTGGAAGATCTAGTAGAGATGCGATGGTAGCCATGGCGTCAGCAACTCGATTCTGATCTCTTGGTATCTGCTCAAAAGTGATAGTAGTAAATGATGTCTTTAGAGTGTCCACCATTTGCTTATATGGCATGAGTTTATCATCGTCTGATATTCATCTGTTGCTTGTCGAATGACCAATTGGGAGTCGCCATATACTTGTAGTTCTTGTAACTTCCATTGTACGGCTAACCTGAGTCCTGTGATCAAGGCCTCATACTCTGTGATGTTGTTGGTGCATGGAAATGTGAGCCTGTAAGACTTCAGGATGCTGTCACCTTGGGGTGTGATAAACAGAATGCCTGCCCCCAAGCCATGTCTAGTGTACGAACCATCAAAGTAAAGTTTCCATGGTTGTGTTGTTGTGATCATGAATATCTCTTCATCTGGAAAATTGGAAATGAGAGGATGATCACCTATGAGAGGTGCATCAGCCAACTGATCTGCAAGGACCTGCCCTTTGATAGCTTTACGGTCTACATACTCGATGTCAAATTCACTTAGAATCATCACCCATTTGGCCAGGCGACCTGACAATGCTGCTTTGTTGAGTAAATACTTGAGTGGATCAATCTTTACAATGAGTTGTACCTTGTGTGTTAACAGATAGTGCCTCAGTTTAGTGGCTGCTAAGATTACTGCTAGGCAAGCTCACTCAATAGGTGTGTAATTGAGTTCATAGCCCACCAGTGTGCGAGAGATGTAGTAAACAACACACTCTTTTCCTTCTACATTATGTTGTGCCAGTAGTACACCCAATGCTGTACTTGTTGCTGAGATATAGAGTAACAACAGTCTACTTGGATCTGGTGGCATCAGCAATGGTGGATTCATAAGATAGTCTTTAAGCGTCTAAAATGCTTGTTGGCATCGGGCATCCCACTGAAAGCGGATGTTCTTGTGTAGCAGGTGTGTAAATGGGTGACACTTATCAGCCAGTTGTGCAATGAATCTTTGGATGGATTGAAGTCGCCCTTGTAATGTCCTTAGTTGACTGATATTCTTTGGTGGTGGCATGTCCATGATTGCCTTAACCTTTGCTGGATCGACCTCAATGTCTTTGCTTGAGACAATGTATCCTAGAAGTTTCCCGGAGGTTACTCCAAAGACACATTTCTTTGGGTTGAGTCGAACATGGTATTGTTCCAGTCTATCAAAGATTTTATCTAAGATGTGGAGATGCCCTTCTCTGGTGAGTGATTTTGCTAGTAAGTCATCAACATAATCTTCCATCATAGTATGCATCATGTCATGGAAGATGGTGGTCATTGCTCTTTGATAGGTTTCTCTTGCATTCTTGAGACCGAAAGGCATCACATTCCAGCAATACGTGCCCCATGGACAGGTGAAGGTTGTCTTATGTTGATCTTCTAGTGCGATCTTTATCTGATTATATCCTGAAAAGCCATCCATGAGTGAAAGCATGGCATGTCCTGCTGTTAGATCCACTATGATGTCGATATTTGGAAGGGGGAAGTCATCCTTAGGACAGGCCTTATTCAGATCTCTGAAGTCAGTACAAATGTGGATGCCCCCTTTTGGTTTACCGACAGGCACAATGTTGGAGATCCATTCTGCATAATCAATTAGTCTAATGACACCAACATCTAGGAGTTTCTTGAGTTCTGTTTTGACTAGTACTGCAATTTGAGGATGCATCTTACGAAGCTTTTTCTTGACAGGTTTGGCTCCTTTTGCTACGGTAAGGTGATGCATGACTAAATCAGGATCAAGCCCAGGCATGTCCGCATATGACCATGCAAAGTTGATCTGACGCTTCTGGAAGAACTCTATAAACTTAGGCTGTTCTTCTGGAGTGAGAAGAGATGCCAGATGTACGAGGTGAGGATTTTCAGGGGTCCCCACATTATATTCTTTGGTTTCCTCGATGAGAATCATTGATCTTTCCTATTGTGTACTATCAGGGAGAATGTCAAGCCCTTCATCCTCAGGCGCCTCAGAGAGGTTTTCACCATTGGATACGCTCTTTCTTTTTACTTTTGTTGGATCAAACAGTGTCACAGTGTGGTTTTCACTGGAAGAGCCATGCTTTATTGTTATATTTTTGCAACTGAAAGGTTTGGCATCCGCCTTGAAGTATGCTGTGCTATTAAGTTCTATGGCGAATCCAGCTTTGTGATCCCCGCTTGGTAGGTTATCCCTTAATTCCAAAAAGTCAATGATAGCCTCATCGTTTCGGAAGAAGTCAAGACATGGGGGATTTGGTTGGTTCCATTCGATGAGTTCAGGGTGGATAAGGGGCATTACTTCATCGATTAGGTTAAGTGTGTTAGATGTATCAGTGAGGGTTAAGACATCATGGTGAAGGTCGTTAATGGTACTCTCCCTGTCAGAATCAGGCATAAGATGAGACGTAGGGTCTATGGAAGATGTTTCCAGTTCAGGAACCCAAGTGGTCTTTATCTGTGCTTCTCTGTAAACAGGGATGTCTTTGTGTGGTGGAGGTGGTGATGTGTCTTCCTCATCTGAAGTGTTAAGCTGTACAGAATCAAAATCCCACTCATGTGAGTCGGTCTCTGAGCCACTTTCCAGCATTCGATTACTATACCATACTAGGATGTCTTTGGAGTTAAATATTGCAGGTGTGATTGGTTGATGTACCTTTGTAGTGATCGGTGTTGCAGGAAGGTTGATGGGGATTAAAGGATCTGGTACGGGGAGTATCGATAATATTGACTCGATGGTTTCTGTTGGTACTGCTAGTGCCATGGATGCTGCTGTGGGTTCTGATACAATTGCTGTTGCTAATGGTGCTGCTGATGGGATTACGAGTTCGTTTGGTGGAATGAGTGGCATTGGTGATGGTTGTGTTGGGGTTTTGAGCCTCGGTGGGGCAGTTGTGATGGTGCTCGATGTTGCTTTGGTAATAAAGGTGTCCTCTTTGCAATAGGCTAACATAATGGTTTGTTGGGTTTTCCTTTGAATTTTAATTTAGGAAAAATCTCTTTTTCAAAGCCTAGGCCTGTATTACCTTTGGGCTTTAATTCCGGCAGCAGAGGTTCATGTTGTCCTTGTTTGCAATATCCTAAAGCACTCTAACCATCATACCCCATTCTTTGCATAATGAGGAGGCCTTTGCCATACTGATCCGTAGGAAGTCTAACTTGTGGTATATCGGTGGTGATGGGATCTTTATAGATCCAGTCCGCTAAGTCCTCCTCTTGGGTTTCTTCTTCTTGACTCTTTCCAAGGATGAAAGGTGTCAAAGCACATGCTGGTGTGATCAGTGGTTGCTGGAGTACCTGCTGTGGTTTACCATGTGTTCTAGGAGAAGTGGGCATTTGTCCCACACAAAAGAGTTGACTCAAGTTGTATTCCCTAGGACCTTCCTCTGCTATTTTCATTTTAAGCTTTTCTTGCTTTGGTATAGTGGTGTTTGAACTGGCAAGAGAGGCGGGACTTATATATGATGTGGAGGAAATGGCTTCTCTATTATTAGGAATGGTAATCTCTGGTTGATGGCTGATATTATGGCAATATGCAAAGGGATTTGCATCACCCAGGATTGTGATCTCTACACCGTTATGTGGGAACTTGATACATTGATGGTAGGTAGATGGAACGGCTTGCATGGCATGTATCCAGGGTCTCCCTAACAATAGATTATATGGCAGAGGAAGGTCCAAAACCTGACAGATGATGTGCTTTACCATAGGGCCCACTCGGATTGGTAGTACCACAGCTCCTTTGGATGACCGCTCTGCATTGTCATAGGCTTTGATTGTGATCTTCTTACGAGGATCCATTGATTCTACCACATATCCCAATGCTGTGACCAACTATAGTGTACAAATATTTAGGCCTGCTCCATTATCGATCAAGACTCGCTTGATCCTATGTTGGTTAATAAATCCTTCGATATGGAGTGAGGCGTTATGAGGTTGTTGGAAGGAAGAGTTGTCACTTTCAGAAAAAGTGAGACAAGGTGATGACTTTAGACTTCCAACCATGGCTTGAAATTGGTCTGTATTCAGATTTGCAGGGACTGACGTCTCTTGGAGTGTTTGATCCAAGATATTTTTATGAGAGGGCAATAGGCGCAATAGCTCTAAAATGGATATAAGCGCAGGTGTTTTATCTAATTGTTCCACAAGATTGTACTGCTTTGGGATGGAGGTGGTGCCTTGTGGAGCTGCCTTTATGGTAACTTTGTCGCGACATGTAACAACGTTGCAATTTGAGTTGGGATTTTTGAAGGTTATAGTTGCAACTTGTTCATTGGCATCATACAGATGATTTACAGTGTAATTATACACAGCCTGTGTATAATCAGTGGTATCAGTGCCTCGCTTGGAAGTGGAAGGACCCCTTTGATCTTGTGATGGAAGTGGATTTTTGAACATTAGATGATCATTATTTGTTGTTTTTGGGTCATGTCCTTCAATTTCAATTTCTCCTCGGTCAATAAGATCCTGAATAAGATCTTTTAATCGATGAAAATTACTTGTCTTGTGTCATCTTCCTTGATGGAATTCACAGTGTTCAGTATCTCTCCACCATGTCGGTTTGATCTAAGGCTCATAGTTTGATAGTTTAGGTAGAGTGACCAAATTTTGAGAAATGAGTTGTCGCAATACCGTTTCAATGGGTTCCCCTAAGGGAGTGTATGTGTGTTTCTGTTTTTGCTGACGAGGTCTTGGTTCATCATGAGATGTGATGCGGCCTTGATTCAAAGGAACATTCATGTTGTTCTAAGGTGGAGGATTCTGTCCTGCAAACCAAACCACAAGTTGTGCATTTTGGATAGTCCTGGCATCCACAACCCCATCGTTGACGATATTCTTGTTTTTGTTCCAGAAGCTTGGTTTATCACTATTGAAGTATGGGCGAGGACCATCTTTTGGTTCATTAAAGATTTTGATGAGTCCTTTCTTGATAAGTGCCATTTCACATTTCAAACCCTTGGTGATCATATCATTAAAAGAGTCTGTGTCTTTGACATCCAGGTGAAATTCCATTTCTTTATTTAAGTTGGAAATGAATATTTCCACTAGTTCTCGTTCAGGTAACTGAAGAGAATGTCTGCTAGACATTTGGCGCCATCATTGCAGGAATACTGAGAATAGTTCACCTAGTTTTTGTTTGGTGTTGCACAGATCAGCCATGGTAATGTCGCGTTCAATGTTATGAGAGTAATGAGCTAGGAACTTCTGGATGAGTTCCTCAAATGTTCTAATGCCACCTGGTAGTCAGGAAAACCATGATGTGGTTGTTCCTCCCAAGCTTTGGGGAAAAAGGCGCATTAGGTATGTGTCTTCATATGCCACTTCGAGGCAAGCGGAATGAAATTCTCTGACATGATCACGGGGATCTCCCTTTCCTCTATATTTTTCAAATTTGGGTGTTTCGAATCCTCGTGGAAAGGGTGGCATATAAAGATTCCTATCAAAAGGATAGGGACAGATGTCATTGAGTGAGAATTGGTTAGTCTTGACACCACTATGAAGTTGTTGGGCGAGATTCTCGACTTGTTGCCACAACATCTCCATTTCATTTGGAGGAGGAGGTGGTGGGTTACCTCGAGGAATGTTATATCGGATGGGATCTCTACCTCTTTCCTCTTCATGGTGACTTTGTCTTTCGGATGCTTGTCTTAATTGAGCAAGATCAAAGTCAGAGGGGAGTTTGGCTCCTTCTTGAGCGAGTTTTAAGAAGTGAGCATCCGCATTGCTCCTGATTATTTCGTCAAATAGTCTGTTAAAGAGAGGGTTATGTTGAGCCCTTTCTATTGTTGCAGGAGTAGGAGTACTTGGGTTTTTGTCATTCGCATTTCCTCCAAGTGCTTCTTGAAATTCATTGAGATTTTCCTCTTCTTCTTCTTCCATTTCTATTTCTCGTTGCCTTGACCGTGATCGAGTTTGAGCCATTTTGCTTATGAGTCTTTGTTGAAGTTGAGTGAAAATGATGATGAGTTTTTGATGAAATGAGAGATTGATGATTGGTGAATTGTGTTGCATGTGGATCTCTAGCACTTTTAAGGTAGATGTAATCGAAATTCCTTTTTTTTGAATTGCTTGCTTGTTTGATAAGTTTTTGATGTGATAAGGTGTAGAGAAATCTGAGATGTGTTACAGATTGAACTACCTAGTAATGAGAGGATTCACTCATGAACTAGTTTTAACCTATGTAGATGTGTTTCTTAGGATGAGCTTATCCTAGATGTAGAAATAATCTAAAAAGTGATGTGAACTGTTTGATTCAAGCAATATCTAAAAGAGAACTTTGGGACAAGAACCTCTTAATGTTTTGAGAGTTGGAATGAATTGATGATGAAGTGATGATGTATGAATAAGATGATGGATGAAATGTTTTCAACTTCAATAAAAACTTTGTGTTATAAATGGAACAAATTCTACCTCTTCCCTTTCGGGCGTTGGTGGCACTTCTTGAGCTGTGTTGTATGTGATACAGACGTTTGGAAAAAAGTTGGGATTAATCTTAACTCCTTGGTTTTTGTGATAACTTAGAGCTCTATATTGCATAAAAGCTCTGTGGTTCAATGATTTTGAATCAAATTCGTTTGTTTTGCCTTGAAGGTAGAGGCGCATGTGACGCAGAAAAACTCTATGGGAGACAAAGATTTGTCTATTTATATAGAAGAATTTCCTCCTTTTGATCAAAGCCTTTGAGCTTAATGGTCTTCTTTTCAAGTTGATATTCTGATGACACTTCTTCTTTCGCAAGATTTGAAGAATGGTCATAAAATTTTGACTCTTTGTTGTTTGTACTTTGTTTTTTATGTGTTTGGTTGTTTTGAGAAATGTTTGGTTGGATGAATACTTTGTTTTTGGGAGTGATTTTCTGATTTTTCCTTTGACAAGAAAACAAAGCAAACACACAAATACAAGAATGTAGCCTCAAAGGCACAAATGAGTATGGGTCTAGATCAACCCAATCCTTGGACTTGTATATGACCCTTCCTTTAGATGTATTTTAAGTTGTATTTCCAAAGCCTGAAGTCGGCTCAATTTGCACTTGGTCTTTAAAACAAACACACTTCAAACACTTGTTATCCCTAAGGTCAAATGGCCAGTTGTGATAAATTTAGCCCACATCTTGATATTTCTTCGACTTTGGTACTACATACCTTATGAATCCCGCTGTGGCAAGTAAGGATGTGATATACTAAGTCTTGCACGAGCATAACAAATAGATGATCCCTATGATAGGGGAGTCACCACTTTTATCAAGCCACAAGTGACTTTTCAAAAAGCTATGTTTCTACTCAAGGAAATATGTATGGTGAGTATCTTGGGAGCAAAACCATCTATGCTCTTGCACTAAATTATATCGCAAATATCCTCAATCAATAGAACGGGTGGGCTACTACTAAAAGGTGTTTAGTCATGTTCAATGTTTTTGGACATAAGTTCATTTTGCAGTGACTCACTTAAGAGCCTTGTAACTGGTGGTGGGGCCCATTTGTCCTTTCGGCTAGTTACACTGTAGGAACAACTATACCCAAGGCTATAGCTTTCGCTCTCACCTGATTTCTATAGCGGCTCGAAGGATTTACCGCTCGAGGTCGTTCCCAAGAGTATTGATCCCTTGGCAGGCCTCTCTTAAAAAGATAAAATTTGAGTGTTACTAACACTTTTCTCTTGCACCTAGGACCACGAAAGCCAAGGGAGAGGATAGTGTGTGTTAGAAGTGGGACCACTCGATCGACCTTTTGCACAAGCGTGCCAAACACGAAAAACACTTTGTTCTTTTTAATCCATCATCGCAATGTGGTCTAACTATTTGGAGATGTTGCTTCAAAAATCATGATGTTCTTTTTAACTTTCAAAGGCAATATGTTTTGTAAACTAGGAATGGGAAGTCCTGGTCAACTTAACAAAAAAGCACGTTTTGCATAAAGTAAATGGCTTGTGCAAATTTGAGACAGGTTGATTGTGAATTTTATTTGCACCAAAATTTTGAAGTGTGGATTGTAAATTTTAAGTCTGAATTGATGCAAGGAAATCAAATTTGTGTTGTTGATTTTAAGCACCAAAAGAAAATGAGTCCTAACTTGCAATGAAAGCAAATTTGAAGTTGTTGTTCTTTTTACCTTGCAATAAAGAAAGATGAATTTTCTTTTAAGCACCAAAAACAAGTTTGAGGTTCATTTTATGTACTCCAAAATAAAATGTGAGGTTTATTTTAACTTGTACAAGAAGGGAGAATGGATTCTTTTTAACCAACTTTTGTTGAAAGAAAGTTAAAAAAAAAGAAACTTAAAGCCTCTAAACTAACTCCTTCCCCTGCACAAAATAGATTAGAACCTGCACACAATCAGTGATCAAATGTTAGTGTGGGTTTACACAAGCCTAAATTCTTATTTTGGTTACAAATTTTACAAATCCTGATCCTGAAATGCCCTGAAATTTGACTAAGTCTGAAATTTGGAGGATCTTCCAAAAACTAGATTTTGCATTTCAACTCCTAGAGGTCTGAAACCCCTCTCAAACATCCTGACAATATATATGGAATATAACTTAAAGTACTTAAATGTTATATTCCATATATATTCTGCCTCCCACAAGCCTAAGAAAAATAATTTTATCAATTACAAGGCCTTTTTTTACAACGTTCTGTTACAATAGCGCTAGTTTGTGTGAAAACAGAAGCGCTACTTTAACACAAACACGCTAAAATATTACAAAAGCGCTAAAAGAAAAGATTTTTACAACAATACAAAAGCGCCAAAATACTGGCAAAAGCGCTAATTCTTTGACAATAGCACTATTGTAAGAACAAAAGCGCTAAAAGACAAAAAACAATAGCGCTAAAACGCGACAAAAGCGCCAAAGCGCGACCTGTGTGTCAAGTTCAACATTCAAACATGTTAGATGGGTTAAAAAAAAATTATTTTTTAGGTGCTTGGATTCACGTTGGGTTCACCAAATGATGCCCTGCTAAATGGACAAGGTTAGTCTAAGAGAAACAACACAAAACACACAAGAAACCGTTAGTGTTATTTAATCAAAGACTAATCTAAACAAGCATATCAAGAGAGACACTAAAATCATGCTAATATCTCTAACTAATGAAACAAAGATAATGAGGCATCTCCAAATGCCTCTTAGCATGCTCTTAGCTCCTTCTCCCTTGTTCCTCTCCTCTCCAAGTTCCAAAATAGTGTAGCTCTCAGCAGCTTTTTGCACTATGGATGCTTATGGAGAATTGAGATTGAAATATTGCTCTAAATGTTAATAAAGAAGCTAATATTAAGCTATTGATATTTAAAATGATTTATTTTAACCAAAATGACAATACATGAGTTTTTATGCTAAATGCTCTCTAAAATGCCTATAGGTTAAATGCATACAAGTTTTTAGGATCTGGATTATAAAGAAATGGGCTCTATTTATAGGAAAAATGGAGCAATGGATGGTTGAGATTGAGCAATCTCAACAAGGGTCAGGATTGAATGATTTCAAATCCATGTGAGGGCTTTCAACCCAATCCTAGGATGACAAGTGTCAATGTGAGATAGGTTGAGAGGGGAGGGAATAAGCATTAAATGCTTGACATGACTTTGGGAGTTAAGGTCAAGGTTGGTTGAATGAATAAACTCTTTATTCAAAGAATAAGGCTTTTATCCAATGGATAAACTCTTGTGCAAATGTGAAATGGATGAATATGGTCAAAACAATAAATGTTTGGGGAGATAAGTTTGAAATAACCATAAATGGTTATGTAAGAGCCATAAATAGTCATGTAAGAGCCATTAGTGGTCTTGGAAGACTTTGGGGGTTAATTTGTTGAACACACAAAGCATTAAATGTTTTTCAAAGACTTTGGAGTCTTTGAGAAGTGACTCCATTTTGCTTAGGAATGTGACAATAATTAGGGGATGGATTAGGCTAATTAGGAAGGGGTTAGAAGAATCTAGAAGGGGATTAGATTTTGAAATTGGATTTGGTGGGTGAGGGAAAATAGGATTTTATTAAAATAAAAATTCATTTATTCCAATAAATGTGTGCAAGTTGCATTTGTAGGAAAATGCAAGTGGGGTGGGGATAATGATTTAAATAAATATTTTATTTAATTTATTTAAAAGAGGAAAAGGGGATTTAATTAAATAAATAGATTTTATTTATTTAATTGATTTGAATTTGGTTTAATGAATTAATTAAAATAAATTGAATAATTTATTTAATTAATATGAGAATGTTTGAAGATGAATTAATTAAATATTTATTTAATTAACTGATGGCTAGTGGATTTTTAATCAAATAAATAGCGAATATTTATTTAATTAAGCTGGACAGATTTGTGTGACTACACATAGTTCATATTACCATCTAGCATGCACATTATTCCATAGGAAGGAGAGTTCATATATTTTTGAATTAACAATGCAAGATTCACTAATGAATTCATCACCCTTTTAAGAAATTTATTATAATTACCAAGCATATGACCCCATCACACCCCTTATTATATTGGTAACTGATGCATTTTAATACTATACCCTAGTTCACTCATAAATCATTGGAGAAGAATGGAATACAATGACATTCCTAGGTTCACACAAAAAACCTAGGGAAAGACTACAATTTCGAGACATGAGCCATTCACCCAAATGATTTATTCTATACAATTTAACATCTATTATAATGATATTGTAAAGAAATTTAACACATAGCATGCACTTAAATGAAAACCAAGGCATGATACACTTTAGGTGTGTATGTCCATTTACCACACAAGGAGAAGGAGATTGTATTTTCAATTTATAATAAGGTAAGGGAAACAAAGTTATTTTAAGTAGCATAACCACTCCATTAAATCAATATAAACATTATTTCATGAAGAAAATATCATCATTATTATTGTCACAAAAATCTGCACCCTTGATGAACTCTTGAGCTCATCAACCCTGTGACACATTGAAACAACCTCCAAGTGTGGGACCTTGCTAAATGTGAGGTTGAGTCTCCAGAGAAGGTCGACTTCCTTCTCAATCTAATGCAGGTGCTGGACCAACCCAACACACATAAATCTAATCTTTGATTTGAGGGGGAAAAGGGGAAGAAGGAATGCTTGAAAGGGAAAAAGGTTTGCACCTAGATTGAAGTTGATCTCCATGCCTATAACTACACAAAAAACCAATAAAACTACCCAAGATATGCACAAATTTCTATCCTAATTAGTTTCCTAAAGTTTGAGTGAAGGTTGGAATTATATAGGACGAAGAGAGGGATTGTATCAATCCACATACAACATTCAAAGAGCTATCAACATAGTCACTTAAAACTAAGGGAAACAAAAGAGAATGCATTTAGATAAAGAGGTAAAACGTATACACGTATTATTAGAATTGAAAGAAAGAAAGATGGATAATTTTAATAATGTAAAGGAAAGACAAATCTACAAATGCAGAGAAACACGAGTTTTCTGCAAAATAAAGAAAGAAGATCCCTGCAACAGGGTTACAAAATTGCCTTTATAGTTCAAGCATAACTGAGATAAATTATAGTTAAGAAACCCTAAATATTGATGGAATAAATATTGATGTGAAATAATTGTTGATGAGATGACCACATGGGAAGAATCCTTAGGCCTAGGGGAAAAACTTTCATACACAAGGTTTTCTTAAGAAATGACAAAAAAATTAAATGAAGAAGTGACAAAATGGGGACATCAGAGGACATTAACGCTCAAATAGGACACTAGTGCCTAGGTGGGACACTAACACCTAGGAATAGGTTTCAAGGTGTAACATTGTAGTCTTGGTTTAGTGTTAGTGTCCCAAACTAGCATTATAGTCCTAAGCTAGTGTTGGTGTCCTAACCAATGAGAAAACCCAAGATAGAGTTCGGTCCCTAAGACATGCTAAACCCTCAAGAACTACCAACAAGGATACAAAACCATAATTGGACTCTAGAAAAGATATAAATGACCTTGATTTAATAACAATACAAGATCATTGATTCACTAAAGACACCTACCCATGAAGGAGAATACTTCTTAAAAATAGGGGATCTTCACAAACACCAATATAAGAACCAAGACACGAGAGATGAATGAGAAATTGTGTTCCACCCATTCTCCAATCCAAGAACACTCAAGGGACTCTAAATGGAATTTTAACAAGGTGATCCCTACAACTAAACACACACAATGGTACACAAGACATCCTATAGTTTTGATGATTGATCTAATGGTATCTAAACATAAATTTATTTTAAGCCTAAAGGTAAAGTTCTCTAAGTTCATTTTAACTAATTGCACAAAAAAATTAAAGAGTTTAATTGATAATATATGGACTCAACTCCAACATTGAGTCATATACAAACAACTATAACATGTATACCACTTGTGTGGCGCCTTTACATCTCATATACTAGGGAGGTCCAATATTTACAATGCATAATAATGCAAGGACTCAAATATATCTCAATACACTTGAAGCTATGAAAAGGTAATATGATAAATAACATGTAAAACACCTAAACTAAGTACAAAAAAATGAAATCATATACCTTCAAGATCCATGGATTGAGCGGGAAACAAATGCACCCATGTCTATTTGATTTTCCCTTTTATGATTAAATGTGGGATGCTCTCCAAATAACACAACAATAGGCTTGAAAGAATATAAGACATGATGGATGTTCAAATGATGTGGGATTTGTGAAGGAAATTTGGCATAATGATGTTATGGGGGATAAATTGGATGATCAAATGGGCATGATAAGGATGCAAAATGGAGTGGATATGGAGATCAAACAAACAACATAAGATTGCAAATGAAGTGGATGATTTGTAAAGGGGAGAGACTCCAATTTATAGGCTTTTGAATTTGAAATGGATGGTTGAGATTAAAAGATTATGAAGGGCCAAGATTGAGTGAGAGAAGATGATTTGTCTTGGGTTCGTAGCCTTGTGACATGTGTCACGACGTGGGAAGTCTTGGGAAGAACACTTGTCATGGGGAAGAGGGCAAGGTGTGATCACACATGTCTGAGAACATCTTGGGAAGAACATGAGGATGACAAGTGGAAACACTTTTAGCAAAGTGTAAGAGGGATAGGATAGAGGAGGATGGCATGTGGATGAAAGAGGAAAGTGTAGGGTGGCTCTTATGGGGAAGAGAATTCTCACACATGTGTGAGCACCCAAGGGTCAAAGGTGAGCTTGAGGTCGAAATGACTTGTGCATTCAAGTACGTTTAAGAAGAGGAGTCACATGTGGACTTGGGGGATGTGAAGGCATTTAAAATTGCAAAAAATGGTTAATAGGAAGATTAATAGGAATATTTGTAGGAATCAAGGTATTAGCTAATTAATTGTAAATCAATTAACTAATTGGGATTAGCAGAAATATTAAAGAATTTGGCTAAGGTTGAAAATTAAATGGGAATTTTAGAAAAACGAGGGATGAATAAATTAATTATATGGCTCATAAGGAAAAATCAATTAAATATAATTGAAATAATTTTAAGAAGAATAATGGGCTAACATAATTAATAAAATTAATTATGTGAGGAGGAATAATTAATTAAATATTAATTTGATTAATTTTAGGTGTCCACAACACTTTTTACAATATTAAACAAAAGTAATTAAATGAATCAAACCTTTATCATACAATCACAATCTTGAAGATTTTTCCAAGATCCTCGAATCCCTAAGGGTGGTTCTAGGGCACCCAAACACATGAAATCTAAAGCTCCACTCCGACCATATTAGGAGATAGTCTCACGGGCCCATGCACACTCGCTCTAAATAAGAGAGAGAAGGCTTTTAGTCACACAAAACACAAAGTATGCATGAATCATATATGATATGTAAGAGTCACTCAACATGAACATAAGGGATGGGTACCATTTCAAAAATCAAAGAGACTATATCCAGGAGAAAGAGTAGGTAGAGTCATTGCAATGGCCTCAAGTACTGACCAAGTAAAACCAAGAATACCTCCCACAAGAGATGAGTTATCCACCATACATTCATGTGAGGTCACACAATGATCACATAAGGGGTGAGGAACTAAAATTATCAAGAGAAACTCAAAAGACACAAGCCTAGAACCTAGTTTCATCACATTTAAAAAATTGAATGTGGCACAAAAAACAAGATAAAAACTTGGCTCAACACATTTTTTAACATGATCTCAAATCTTTTATTATGAAATTCCATCAAGGATTTATTGATTCTTCCTTTCTAAAATATCCAAATACATGGCAAGGATTCATATTTTTGCCAAATAATTTATCCACAAAAATCAGAAATTGCCTTAAATCTCCATTGATAAAACCTTGAATTTTCACATTTTTAGAAATTTTTGAAAAAAAGGTACCCTTGGTTTCAAATATGAACAACAATCATATTACAAACTCAATTTAATTTTTTGGGTATTTTGAAAAAAATGTGTTATGAAGGCACAAAATGACAAATTGAAAAAAAAAATCAATTTAAATTTTAAATATATTGTAATTGCATGAATTTGAAGCTATTGGAGAAGGCCTATGCTCCCATAAGGGTGAGCATGGTATTAAAATACAAAAAAAAAACATAAACCAAATGAGGAAGAATGAGAATACTACCTCAAGTTTATTTGGCATAAACGAACAACCAAAACTCACAAAAATCCAAGAGAGGGAGATGGAGAGTACACCATAAGAAATCTCCCTCCTTTTCTTATCCCCAAACAATTCAAATCCCACTCCATTCCATTCCAAATCAATTCCAAACTCTCACTTTCAACTTTTACTTGGAGAGGGTTGTGAGAACATTTTTTCTAAAAAAACAAATTATACCCCCAGAATAACCAAGCCTTTTAACTTTTTCTTCTAATTTTCTCTTTTTCATTTCTTCATTTCTTTTTATTTTTTCAAGCTCAAAGTCTTGTAGTCACTATAATCTTATCAACCTTTTACAAATAACTTTTGTAGCCCATAGTTGTGTACTAAGACAACAAAGTAAAGCACAAGTCTTTATCTTTATATCCTATTACAACTTTTGATAATATTTTCTTGGAATAACAATATGAAGCTCAAAGTCTTCAAGTTATTATCTCCTTCTATTATTCCTAATAAACAAAAGCTGAAATATGACACAAAGTCCACAAATCAACAATTGTTTCTACTCTTTAATAATATTTCCTCAACAACACCTTTATTTGAGCAAAATAAGAATTTACAACAAGAATGACATAAGAACACTCTCACCATAAATCACAATGAATCCAACACAAAGTTTGAATGCCAAAGCTTTCTTCTTATTTGATCAAATTTGTAAAACAACAATAGGAACACAAAGTTTCACTTTTGCTCTTCACTTCGACAGAGTTTTGGCATATAGATTAAAGATTCCCTAATCTAAAAGATAGATCCTCAAAAGATCCTTATTACAATGTAAATCCTCATATATAGAGAGGAGAGGTGCAACATGAAACTAGGAAAATTACAACTAATTTGTGACCAAGTCAAAGGTAGAGTTCGATTTGACTTAAGACACGTGCAAGTTCTAGATGCAAAAGCATGAATATAAAATGACACTTGAGGTGTCAATTGAGATTACAAAATGACACTAGGCTAGAGATGCATAAATATGACTAAGTGTCTAGAGCCTCGTCTTATTCATCATTGTCTACATTTTTGTTCACCAATAAAATCTTCATATTGTCACAAGGTGGCCTATATTTCAGAGCTATCTGGTCCCAATGTGCTGAATCTGGCATCTGGAGTGGAGTTACAGAAATGGATTTGAAGAATTCTCAAAATTGGACAAAAACAACCAAAAGGGGATCATGAAGTGCATTTCGGACTTATAAGTCTGATTTGCATTTGAGAAGGGTCAATAGTCATATAGGTGCATATCAGACTTACAAGTTCAATTTGCACTTATGCAAAAACAAAGGGAAGAAAAAATTGACTTTGGTGCGAATCAAGGTTATAACCCTGATTTACACCTAAGGAAGAAACATGGTGCAAGCTGGAGCTACGACCCCGATTTGTACTAACACTTGGCACTTTGGCAAAATGCAAAGGAAATGATGTAGGTCGGGTTTATAACCCCGAATTGCACCGTTGGGAAAGGATTCGATGTAGATCGGAGTTATACTCTCGATTTACACCATTGGGTAAGACCTCGATGTAGGTCGGGGTTACGACCTTGATCTACACCGTTTTCAGTGGACTTGGTGTAGGTCGGGGTTATGACCCCGATCTACACTAGGATGGGCGGACTTGGTGCAGGTTGGGGTTGTAACCTTGCCTTGCACCAGAATGGGAGTTCTTGGTGTAAGTCAGGGTTACAACCCCACCTTGAACCAAAAACATGAAGACTTGGTGTAAGTCGAGGTTACAACCCTGCCTTGCACCAAAAATAGAATTTCTAAGGCATTAGGTGTAGGTCGAGGTTATAACCCCGACTTTCACCTAACATGAAAGACTTGTCTATAAGGTGGTGTAAATCGGGGTTACAAACCCGATTTGTACCAGACTAAGAATTTTGAAGGGGAAGTGTAATTCAAGTTTGTAACCCCAATTTACACTAAAACATAAAACTAATTAAAAAAACCCAGAAAAGGACTAGAACCTCTGAATCAAGAATTGAGGGTCCTAAATCATGCATGAGACCTCAAAAAACGTTCTTAGAGAATGTGGACTATAAATTGGACAAAATTTGTAGGGGTTGTCCTATTTTTGTGACTTAGCAAAAAATGAGGACAATAGAGTGCTAAGTGTAGGGATTTGTTGCAAGGTGTGCGCCCTTGGTCTCTTTGTGTTGTGCAGCGCAACACTTGGGTTTGTAACATGGCTTAACTGCCTCCTGTGGATTCTATAAGTCTAGTGGTTATATCGGGCATTAACAAGTTGATCTTTTGGTGCAATGACAACCATAATTGTAACAAGTGGTATCAGAGCTTGGTCACAGGTTCAAACCCCTCGCTTTCACTAGGAGGATTGTTGCAAGGTGTGCGCCCTTGGTCTCCTCGTGTTGTGCAACGCTCGGGTTTGTGACATGGTTTAATCGCTTCCTGCAGTTTCTATAAGTCTAGTGGTTGTATCGAGCATTAACATGTTGATATTTTGGTGCAACGACAACCACACTTGTAACAGGATTATCATCATGTGTGCTTGTGAGGACACATCACTTGGAACTGAGAATTCTCTCATATGGATGAGACTGATGATCATGAAAGTCCCAATTCTAAATGAGTAAGCATGTCTCTCCAAACAAGTCCTAGTGCTCCATGTGCGACCATTCCTTCCCAATACATCCTTGGACTCATACTAGTTCTCAAGACATGTTCAGGGCACCAATTATCTTAGTTAATATTTTATCCCATCTCAAGTTTTAATTAGATTTTCACTTGATTAAGAGACCTCTCAACATGATTGCTTGTGTGCCACTTATGAGATAGGTACACATTAGGAGCCACTCCTTAGACCCACTCTAATACCTAACCTTAGGGCCCATCCCATTCCAATGAATGATGAATCAAATCAATTTAATACAAAAAAAATTAAATAAAACATGCAATACCATTGATAAAAACCCAAGAACAATAACTCATTATCTCATCACTATTCACATATACTCACAATTGCCTAATTGGCCAAAATCTCATGATGACAGATTCAAATTGATCCACAAATGAAATTCCATACATATAAACCATTGGTCCATATTATAATAAAGCTTTAAAATCATCAAATTCCTCTTTTAAATCACATCACAAAATTGGCTTAAACCCTGACCTTTCCACCATTAAAGACCTCAAGAAAGCTTCAAAATCAAAGTTCAAGAATCCAAAATGTGATCAACACCCATTCATTCAAATATGAACAACAATACATTCTAATCATGAAATTACCATTCCCAACATTCTACAAAAAATTTGACAAGATTACCCTACCTAGGGCATCATTTTAGGTTTTCAATAAATGAAAATATAAGTCATGAATCCATTTTGTATAAACATGAAAATCATTCTAAAACCAATTACTAACCAAACAAAACCGATTTCAATAATAAAGGAGTAAATTGGGATAAATCAATAATATCCTACCTTAACATAACAAATTTGAAACTTGAAGAAGAGGGCACATACTTAATGATTGATTGAATCCTTTGGACATTAGGAAGATCTTCTCAAGACAAATTCCACAAGACATTACCCACAAAATTCTTCCCACCCAATCTCACCCAAAAAACAATTCAAAATCCAAGTGTATTTATGTTAATTTCCAAAAAAAATCATCTATCTCACCTTGAAGTACTTAGCTCAAATCTTTGTATAAAAATAGTGTCTTGCGTTCTCAATAATTTGTGTCTGACAAGGATTATTACTTCCTTTATATCAATGAATTTCATTAAAATGAGGACAAGTAATTTTGCACAATGCCCTAAGATGCTAATGTAGTGTTGATGTTGCTAGATGATCATTTTTAGGTTCATGTTGTGAGACAAGTGTTCAATTCATGTGTTTGATAGATGTCCTAAATGCATAGGATTTTATCCTTAAATACAACACCCTAACATGCAATTCAACTAATTCATGCTTCAAGTAAGCTCATAACAATCAACTAGAGGTAAAATAATTGGACCAAATTTTGAAGTTGATTTTAGAAATAAGAGATCATCATATAAGTGTGGAAATGATTTAAATCATTCATGTGATTGTAAATTTGATGTGGGATAGAAAATGGATAAACTAAGGGTCAATTCAAACCCTATAAATGAGGGCAAATAGCAACGAAAATCTACTGCTCAAATTATTTTTTAATTTTCATGCAAAATTAATGTTTTACACAGTAGTCATTGCATTAGGGATAAATAGTCAAAGTGAGTCCAAAATGAATAGGAAAATGCAAGATATGAAATTTCCACCATTACAACTACAGCTTCCCTTGTCTAAGGATGTTTGTTTTAGTGATAAATTGTTGTCAATTGTAAGCCATGAGATGGTATTTCAAGTCCCACCTAATTTAATATAATAAAAAAAAACAATCACACATTTAATGAGATATTTGTGTCAACTTGATGTTCCTTAGGTGAAAAATACCTTTTGTAGGTACACCACTATTATCAAATCAATGGTTGACAAGTCTTTGTAGAGCCTACAAGACCATGAATTTAATATTTTGCAGACATGTATTTCTCTTTTCTTGTTTGGCCAAAAAAATGTTATTTATGCACAAATGTTTGCTATAGTATCAACATTGTTCATGTCACAACCATAATGTTATAGATGGCCCCTAGGCACTAGCATATCATGCACAATATCACCCTTAATAATAACACCTTCTTGTCTCTAGGAATAAATTAAATGTGACTGTAGGGTTCAAGTGGCCCCTTGATGTGCATTCCTATGGAATAGCACATGTTGGGCTTTATCTTCACTCCATCACTATAATGATTGTGAGGTTGAGGTGCAAAACATATTGCTACTAACTTTGTTATGTTGGACCTCGAGAACAACCATGAGCTCAACTCCTTTGGTTGTATTAATGGAGCAAGCATTACTTCCTTCTAGTCCTTCTCCTTATAAGGACTATGTTTTGCTTGGTCATTTCCTCTTTGACTACTTTCTTTCTCCAACCTTTACATCTTCATCTCTTCTAGCCACGCTTTTATTCTTTTGATTTTATTTATTGCACATAATGAAAAAAGAGGGTTGCCTATGAAATGGATTCTTGTGTGTAATCATGACTTCATATAAAATTTAAGATAAGATCTTGATGAGAAATACCAAGAAAATCATGGTCTACATGTCCCCCAATACTAATAATGACAACATTAATCTACTCACCATTTGATCAAAAGTAAGTTTCGAGAATCTATACATGTGTTTCTTAGATATCCAATTGTTCTTGCTTCTTGTTTTTTCACTTTGTCACAATGATTGTTTTTTAACTTGATCAAATGACTCTAGTACTTCTTATCTATTTTACAATTGATGGGAATGTTGCATTCTTTAATTCAAAGAAACTATTCATGTTAATACTATTTTTTTATGAACATAAGTAGGTTTTACTTTCTAATATATAAAGCTACATAATTGTAGACTAGGGCATGTTGTTAGTCTTTTTAATTTATTTTTTATTTTTCTTAATATCTTACTTTAAGTTATTTTTTAAGGTGAGCATGAATTTATCCATAAAGCAACATCAGACATCATATGGAAAGCATGCTTGAGAAGTTGATCCTCATGTAACACTTCATCATCTAATGAAAAATCTACCTAAATTTATGCTTCTCGAGTATTTTCAAAGTGGAGAAGCATGTGGTGGCAAGCATGGAGGAGGTGTAGGTGGACATAAGAGAGTTCTTTGTGGCACTTCCAGACTTTCTTATTGATCGGAAGTGACTACTTTACTTAAAAAGTCAAACAACCAATGACAATTTTACACCTTATCCAACTTCAAATCGACAAATAGTTGTCCTTTTTTAATATGAAAATTTTAAATATCAAACTTATAAATATAACTATAGTAAAAAAATAAGAACAAATTATTTCCAACTATTCTTAAATATCAAACGACTCAATTTTTTGACTAATTTAAAGTTGTCATACCTTACACACCTTCATATTTCTAACTATATTTTTATATATCAAATGACTCAATTTTTTATTAACTAATAATTATCATATATATATAACTCACATTTTAACTAATTAAATGCTACCATCCCTTACATAACTCTAACTATTCTCACTCAATTTTTAACTAATTAAAAATTATCATACCTCATATCTCTGCTCTATTATATCTCTATTTCCTATGCATTATAACTTAGTCTTTGACTAAGACCTACATTTATTGAATGATCATATATAATCATTTTAATTGTAAAACATATTAAAATTTTTAAGAAGATTGTATCGTTTGAAAGAGGATATTTCATAACTTGTCATAATCTGCTTGACAGGCAGGGTCCACCGTCAAATTTACATCCATTTACACAAGTCGACATAAAAATCTAACCGCCTTGAAGCTCACGAGATGTGGCATTATTTCAGCTACGCACTTTTTTACAGGTCGGATGCTGACATGGTGTGGTTTTGATATCCGAATAACAACAAATACTAAAGATGTCGCTCATTTCATAGGCTTCTATAATTTTAAAGCACGAGTTCAGACAATTGCTTGTCACAATGGTTTCATTGAACAAGAATAACGTTATGGCGCAAACAATAAATGGTATGCCCTTTATCTTATTTTATTGCATTTAAGTTTCAAACATTGACCAACATTTCCATGTTCTTCATTGAACCTGGCAAGAATTCGCATCACCTCCTCTGTGCGTGCCCTTGATCACAGTTCTCGTCCCAGTTTTACCTTGGCAATTTCATGTGCCACGTGAAGAGCTTCTTACACCCTCATTAGCCCTGCATTTTTTTTGAAAGCCTCCCAACCTCTCCATGTTGAGGCTCTACATCTCGCCTTTGTATCATCCTCTGGCCCACGGACGAATGAAATGGGGTTCACATGCTCAATCAAACCTTCTGATATGTCTATGCCAACTCCTGGGACAACCCACTCAAAAATGGAGTACGAGTCCCCCAGATAATCCTCTGCAATTAAATCATTTAACACATTTTTCACTGTAGCCACCATATTTTCAAATTCAAGCCCCCAAGCAGCAATAAGAAAGTAAATGTCCATATTAGTCTTGTATCTATGACTAATATGGATAATGTCTTCACCCAACATGAGCTTCACCACCTTTGTCAGTCTTTCATCCTTGTGAAGGAAGAGGCCTTGAATACGCCTGTTCGTCACCTTCCTTGCAAATAGCACAAGTTTCTTACCTATTTTGAAAGTGAAGCACACCTCCACAATTCTCAACTGCAAGGTCGTCACCTTAAGATCCCAATCACCGCTCTCTACAAATTCTTACCGATGTTTCAAGGAGTGAAAAATCGAAAACTAAAGCAACACTCAATGTTGTTATTAACGCATAAATCACTTTTTCCAAGCTTCACATCCAACACTGTCGCCAATGCCAGACTCATAATTGCAAATTCATCACAACTCTATCCGAGTATATCTCCTATTGTATCTGCATGATTCAATAATATCTTCTCCTCTGAATCATGCCAACTACCTTTTTCCTCCATCAATGCATCCTCCATCCGCCATTTTTGAAGTTGTCATTTCCATGATGTCTCTATCCACGTCATCCTCCAACAGATTACGAATATCTTCTAGCTGGAAGTCCTGTACAACATCAAACGTGCAAGCCCATTTTGATAAAGTATCTACTTCTCTATTTCCCTCCCTCTGCACATGAGTACTTTAAAATCGTTAAAATAATTCAAATCATTTTTTATCATCTAAATATACTTGTTTAACATTCAAGCTGAAGTAAAAATGGAGAGTGGGAGCGGGAGCGGGAGGGGTTTCCTGTGAAGGAGTTGCAAAAGATGGGGAAGATGGTGTTGCGGATGAGGATGATTTCCTCCCTCTCCTCCTTTCACCTTCCATATCGCGACTGTCTGATGGGGCTCTTCGTGGCTCTTCTTTGTTGGATTGGTGGGTGGAGGAGTTTGGTGCAGGGGAAGGAGTGGAGGCTGGGGCAGCGATGGAGGTGTTTTGACATGGGTTTTTTGTGGCCTTTGTTTTTGGTCTTCAGGGGTGTGCGATGGTTCCTATCAATGGCCTTTTTTCTGCTCTTTCTTTGGTGGGTGGTGTTCTCCTACCTAGGATGGTGTCTGGGCAGATCTGGGACCCTGACAGATCTCTTGTGGAGAGGCTCTTTATGTTCTCTCCTTTCCTCTGTGCTGAGGATTTGTTGTTGTTCTGGCCTTTGGTGCTCTAGTTCTTCGAAGGAGCTTCTTTTTTCGGTTCTTCTTTGTTGGGCTACTCTCCTATTGAGGTGGAGAGTTGTCTTTGGTGTGAACCTTTGAGAGGGGTTTCTTGGCTCTTGTTCTTTTCCCCTCCTTGTCTGTTAGAGGTGACCATATTTCCTATGGAGGTGGACATTTGGTGGAGGGGAAAGGGTTGGTTTCTGCTTGTTGTTGCAGAGTGTTGGTTGCTATCTATTTGCTTCATTCTTCGTCCTATAGAGGTGGAGCTCTTTCCTATTGAGGTGGAGAGATGGAATGTTGGGGATTTTCAACTTTTGGTGCTCCTCTTGCTGCTGGCTATGGATGCCTATTTCTTCTCTCATGGGTGTCTCCTTGGGTGGGTCTGGAAGTTCTTTTTTCCAGACTCCCAGCGTGTCTCCTAGACTGGTTCCTTTTTGTTGTTTCTTGGTTTGGCCTCCTTCCTTCTGGTTTTGGGGGTCTTTGTTCCCCCTTTTTCTAGTTGTGGGTTCCTAGTTTATCCTATAGGCAGGCTGGTTGCTAATAGTTTTAAAGGGCCTAGTTTGTCTTTTTGTTGTCTTTGGTTTGGGGATAATCTTGTGTTTGGAGTTCTGAGCTCATCATTTAAGGTTGAGGGTGCTTGGCAAAACCCCTGGTTGTTGGTTTTGGGTTCCATTTTAAAACCCAGTTTGAAGGTTGAAGGAGCCTTTCAAAACCCCTACTGGCCAGATTCAAATTGTATGAATATCTGCAGTAATCTGGTGTTGTTATTGAAGGTTAGGGGTACCTTTCAAAACCCTGAAAGTTGGCCGAGGGTGCTTGTTATACCCTCGATTATTACTCTTATGTGCTATAGTTTGGAGTTGTAGCTTTGTTGGGTGTGGCGTGACTATGCTGGTTGTTGCTAGTTTTAGTCATCTTTGCTGGATTTTGGCTGCGGTTTTTCATTGTTTATTTCTTTCAGCAGCCTGCTTTGTTGGGTTCTAGATCCCGGTAAAATCTATTGGGTTTCGGGTCGGTCCAAAACCTGTTGTATGAGGTTTTAGGTCCCCTCAAAACTCGATTTTCCCCTAATAAAAAACATTCAAGCCAAAGTATCTCCTTTGATTATAGCATTAATTATGATCAATGAGTCACCCTCCAAATGTAGTTTTTTAAAACCAAATTTTAAACCCACTCAACTGCCAAGAGTGCTGCTTGCACCTCAGCTACATTGTTTGATCCTCTCTCCAATCTTTTAGCATTCCAAGCTACAATATTACCTTGAAAATCCTAGAACACTACCCTTGCACCAGAATTGCCTGGATTTCCTTTTAATGCCCCATCAAAATTAGTCTTTATCCACCCTGCTTTTGGTGGAGTTCAATTGCAATTTAAATGAGCATTTAGTTGCCCACATGACAAATTATCCTGCCTAGGCCTATTAATGAGCTTGAATAAAAAAAAAAAAAATAACATATATATATATAAAACAATAAATTAAATAACTTATATTAAAATAAATAAATAAAATGAAATCAAATTACTTAAAATGAAAATAAATTAAATATCTTAAATTAAAATAAATTGCATATTTAGTATTGTAACAAGCTAGAAACAGTTTAATATTTAATTTTATTCGACTATATCTAGTTATTAATGCATGAAATTAAATAATTTAAATAAAAATAAATTAAATAACTTAAATTAAAATAAATTAAATAAGTTATATTAAAATAAATTGCATGTGTAGTATTGTAATAAAAATACTTTAAATAATCTTAATGTGGTCAACCGGTTATAATAAGAGTTTTCAAATTAAATATTTAAAATTTTCATTATATTACTAAATAGAAATTAATAAAATATATACTACATTTTATTTAAATTAATGTAAATAAAATAAAAATTAAATTAAGCAATTTAAAATAGTTAAAATAAAACTAAAATTACTTAAATTAAATTAAATAACTTACATTAAAATAAATAAATAAAATGAAACTAAATAACTTAAATGAAATAAATTCAAATTTAACCAAAATTAAATTAAAAACATCATCTATCATTAAATTTAATTGCACCTCATACTTTATCATTAAATATGTAAATATTCCAGATTTTCAAACTTGATGATGTACTTTATTATATTTCTAGAAATATAAATATGCTAGTATCTAATTATTCTTAACTATTAAACAACTCAAATTTTAACTAATTAAATGCTAGGATCCCTTACATAACTCTAACTATTCTGACTCAATTTTTAACTAATTAAAAATTATCATACATACCTCACATATCTCCGCTCTATTATATCTCTACTTCCTATGCATTATAACTTAGTCTTTGATTAAGATCTACATTTAATTGAATGATCATATTTAATCATTTTAATTGTAAAACATATTTAAAATTTTAAGAAGATTATATCGTTTGAAAGAGAATATTTCATAACTTGTCATAATCTGCTTGACAGGCAGGCTCGACCGTCAAATTTACATCCATATGCACAAGTCGGCATAAATATCTAACAAGTCGGCATAAATATCTAACCGTCTTGAAGCTCACGAGATGTGGCAGTATTTCAGCTGCGCACTTTTTCACGGGTCGGATACTGACGTGGCGCGGTTTTGCTATCCGAATAACAACAAAGACTAAAGATGCCGCTCATTTCACAGGCTTTTATAATTTCAAAGCCCGAGTTCAGACAATTGCTTGTCACAGCGGTTTCACTAAACAAGAATAACGTTATGGCGCAAACAACAAGTGGTATGCCCTTTATCTTATTCTATTGCATTTAAGTTTCAAACACGTTAGCTCCTCTAATTCAATTTAGTTCAGTTTTAATTGAATACTTGTAAAATCCAGGCTTTTACAGTGGTAGATTTTAACTGTTCTTAATTTGAATATGAGGATCGGGTTCACCCTCGGCTTTCAGAGCCTACACAGAGTCTAGAAACAACTTTCTTTTAAGGAATTATTCTTTGAATTGATTTTACAGAGTTCTTATTTTCAATTCTATGGAACTCATGCCGGTGTTCAAAATTAGGCATGAAAATAATATTAGCATTAGATTGTTAAAATATTTTTTCGGATTCTTTTCCTTTATTTAGCAAATTCGTTCAATAATTGCATTATTAAACTGCCTTTGCGCTAAGACCGATGACTTTTGATATTTGCTCTGAATAAATTGTCGCTAGTCTCAATTTAAACTTTCACACGTTCAAAATAAAAGCAATGAATGTATTTCCTTCTCGGCTTTTATCTGATTAAGTTTTAGCATAATCCTGCCTGAGAGAATTTTGGCTTAGCATGATACCAAGATTCTTGACATTTGTATTTATAAGGTTAGTTATTTATAGATAAATTGGGATTTTACCGGGGCCCTCACCCAACCAAAAAAATAGCTGAAATTGGGACAAATTACTATGGGCCTCTTTTCAAAATACCAGTCTAATTAGACTTTGCTTCCTAGTCTAATCGGTCTAATGTCTAAGTGCGCCTGGGAAGAACAGCACTGTCTAAGATAAGCATTAAAAATTATAAACAAAGTCAAAATACCGAACTGCTATGAAAAAACTGCTGGTGGATCTGCTAGATCAGACCCTCTTTGTTTAGGGTGATGCCTTTTCCTCGGATCTTCTTGCACAGCGAGCTGTCATTATCAGGCACAAGTATCGACCATGGCCCTTGATCCCATTCATAGGTTTAGTTTCATTAGTGTTCATATATATGGCAAACATTAAGGGTTCGCTTTAGGTTTTAGTCAGCTGAGGATTAAGATGAAGGCAGAAGATGCATTTTTAGCATATTTCACATGTTTCATGCTCCCATTCTCGGCTTGGCTAGAACTTAGTGAGCAGTGGTATCAACTCAAACCAATGCCTATGCCTATGCTTATATGCATAAGCATGCATGCACTTTAGGTATGCATGCATGCACATTTTTGAAAGCTTCCCCTACAAACACTAGTTATGCATGCACATTAGTGCACCCTCATTTTTTAAGAAAACCCCTAATTGCGTATCTTACCCCTGCATAATAATGAAAGTTTTTTTGGCATATATGCATAAGAACTTCTGCCAGCCTCCGTTCCTTTTTGAGGCACTCCAATTGGTTTGAAAATATAGAGTAGGGAGTAAGGGCTTTTGGTTATACTGCACCGTAGAGAACTTCTGACTTTTATTGACTTTCTGGTTTAGACTTTTGGCTGGATAGGGAATTTGTTTTGTCATCTTATAAATGGGATTTGGCGGATAGTATACTGAATGGGGTTGTTTGATTATCTTATTTAGTTGATGATTTAGAATAAGGGCGTATCATTCATATGCATTTCAAAATCTAAACCAAAGTAATCAGCTCTGGGGGTCTAAAGATTATGATAACCAGTCACCAATCGTCTTGAAATCCTCAGGCCCAAAGGACTTTGGTTTATGCCCAAACAATGTGATTTTGGTTCCTGCTTATGTAATTATTCTGATGTTTACATTCTATTTCTAGGGTTTATGTATTCATGAGATAACAAGGTCATTCTACATAATATCACTCCTAAGCAGTGTTACCCGGAAAGGCGTTTCCGGCCTTAAGGCACCTGTTTTGGAAACGGAAACTATTTACGTTTCCAAGCCGTCCCCGATCCCCGAAAATTTTTGGAAACCGTCCCGGAAACTTGGAACCGGTCAACTATTTTTCCAGGGACTGTTGATTGTCCCCGGGACAGCAGGGGACGCCCAAGCCGTCCCCTAGCTGTCCCGGGGACAGGTAGCCGTTTCCGGCGCTAAGGGCAATTAAAAAACATTTTTTTTTTATAAAAAAATTAAAAATTATTATTTTTCAGTTTTGAAAGAAATTAATTTTTTTTTTTAGAAAATCCGGATACTTGATCGCAGCGAGTAAAGTTTTTCTGATTTTTAAAAAGTAATCGCTTGTAAATTATTATAATATTTATTATTTATTAATAATTATTAATAACTAATAAATATTATAATAATTTACAAGTGATTAATTTTTTTATTTTTTTGCAAAGTTTTGTTTCGTTTAATATTTTATATACTCTGATGATATCGACATCAATATGATATTGATATAATACTATATCAATATCATAGAGTAATTAGTATATGATATTAGAATTATAATCAAAACTCTAATTTATAAATGTTATTATGTTGCTATGATTAAATTTCAATTAAATTTCATATATATATATATACCATCCCCTATTCCGAGAAAAAAGGTACCAGAAACCTGTTTTCCCGTCCCCCCATTCCCCGTCTTGGAAACTCAGGGTAACATAGCTCCTAAGAGCTAATTGTCTTGTGGTAACCGGTAAGCATCATAAAGATAGGATCAAAGTTCATAGTATCATTACACTCCCAAAACTCATGATTAATCTGCAGTAAGTTCATAGTATCATTACACTCCCAAAACTCATGATTAATCTGAAGTAATTTTGACCCACTGCGTTTATTGTGCCATTTCCCTTGTTTCCCTTGAGTTTTTCAATATGTTATTCTGAATTGTTTTTTATGTGTACAATGGAAGCCGGGAATCTATTTGATCTTTATATTGAATATAAGAACAAACCAAGTACAACAGATGTGATGATCCTATAAAATATCATATTCAACCATTTATAGCCTATAGGTAACTGTGTATATGGGATATGGCTAAAAAAGACCTACTGCAGTGATTCATAAGTACATTCTAATCAAATTTTACCTTACATTAATTTAAAATACAAATACTCGCTTCCTTGATGTTAGATCTGAAAATACATCAGAAGGTCACAAAACTCTCCATGCTTTAGCCATAAAACCATGCAAGACATTGACAATCAACAGTTGGGAAGTCCCTTCTTTGCAAATGACGGCACTATTTCCCTGCAAAATATCATTGAATGATAAAAGAGTGGCATGCATGCTAAAAAGCATGAAATATTCAAAACAGTATTGTGTAAAATATTGGAGAACGACAACAATGAGTCAATATAAATTAGTCTAGAATTATCAACAAATATTTAAATTGTTACAGAAGGTTGAATACACATATATTTTCTTCCCTAGATTTTTGCTTTCCTCTTCTTTTAGTGGTCAAATGCAAAGCCCTTAAGCTATGGCCACATATCAGGACAAAAAAATATCATGCATAGCCTTTATGTGCCTTGATTATTAATCCTTGTCACATTTGGGTAAATTTTTTCATAACAGGCTTGATCTTTGTAAAAGAAGCATCAAAGCAAAATTAATGGAAAATAGTAAAGGAACCACATTAACCACAAAGATAGATGCTTCAATTGTTGATATAACTAGTCAAGGGAAAGATATGGAGTCTGGACTACTTGGAAGACAAGGAAATCATCAATACAAAAGGAGACAAAGGTTGAGACATGCAATGCACATGGTTAACCAAATCACCACCACAATCAAGGGTACCTAGAATGCCTTAAAAAATAATTTCTTATTTTTGTAGACATCTATGAATACCCCAGTAAATGGTTTATTTGACACAACCGGAGCTGTTTCTGCCCCCAAGACTATAAGATCATTACTTTATTGCCAATTTTGAGTGATGCCTATTTCAGCCTTAATTTAGCAAGATTAGAAACATTGTGTGGCATCAAGGAGACTTCATCAATGGTTCAACAATTAAGATGTCTCTTTTTTTGAGGTCTTGTCTAAGTTATCTGTTTATTATTATTTTTGGGGGTTCTATAATGGGGCACCAACGCAAAAGCAAACAAAAGTACTAGTGCAACAAAGCATACTAAAAATCTGCATTGACAAACCATGCAGGAGTGCAATAGGATAAAAACAAAACAAAACAAAACAAACAAACAAACAAAAGGAATAAAGATCCCAATAAACTAAAACTTTGCATCAATAACCCTTGTAAGAGCACAACTGGGTAAAGAAAAACAAAACACCATACAAAGTTATGCAAAAAATGGCCAAAAGCTAATACCAAACTTCATTGCATTAGGGGTGTTCATTCACCCCCCATCCGCCAATCCTTGACACTAGCACTTCCATTTCCAACACACTATTAAATGAATTCACTAACCACCCTTCAGCAATCAACATCACCAACTTTAGTTTGACCATACCTTGGGACACTAGATTATCTAACCCTACAAATTGCAGACCATGAAATGTTTCTGCACACTTCTTAGCCTTGCATAATTTCACTCCATTACAATGAGGAAGAGAGAAGATACTCGTAATCTCTAAGAAGCCCTATTTGTGAGACACCACTAGAATCCACACTATAGTGCAAACATCCCAACAATATTTAGTGAGAGAATCCACATCTTCATAGAGATTGTGAATTTCCTCTTACAAAACTGACGTATCATTTTCCTCATTCATTGTTGCCACCCATCCAAAATTCAACCTTTCTTCACCCTTTGCAGCTACCTCCACTTTGTCATTATTAGGAGCAAGAAGTAGCATTTCCGCCTAGCCATGCATCTCTCCTAGTTTGAATAGCTAGACCTAGCTTTGCATGGAAGTTGGCCAAAATCATTGCATGGGACCTAGGATTTTCGATGCCCCATAAACCATCCTCTCCATTGATGCTTTTAACTAGGTTGAGAAAGTTCATGTTTAGTCAATGAAAAATCTTATAGACCTTGATGTTGGACTTTGGGCCAAGTATCAAGGGATCATTACAACATCCCATCATCCTACGAATTGAACACATGCGTAGAGCAATATTTTGCAAGCATTTTTGGTGTAGAATAATCATTCCTAATCTCCATAATGAAAATCAAGCAAACTATATCCTTCAGTGCATTTGAACTTCTTGGGGAAGTGATCCACGGCTAATATGAGTTCCCACCACAAAAATAGCTAAGATATACTCCAAGACCATGGGTAGTTGTGAATGCAACCACCACATTAATGATGCCTAAGGAGTAAGTGGTTGGTTGAGGCATGCAAGCAAATATATCCCTATTTCTCACTCAATATTTGTATTCACCTTCTTCATACTTTTCTTGAATTTGTGTGTTAATCTGCACCATTTAGATCTAATATTTGTTTCTGGGCAAGAAAGTCACTCTTTTGTAGTGGTTGCATCATCAAATAGGCCATTAACGGTTGTCTCAGTTGTGTCGGGGTAGGTAGGAATAAATAGTGCAAAAGATGAGAACGCTAGAGTTTGGGGGTTGGGGATACCACTTGATGCATGACATATGTTAGGTGCCGAGGAGTTGGGGGAAGACAAGCTGGTAGGGAAAAGTCCAAAACATCAATAAGGGAAAAGGAAAGAGTGGGGTTTAGAAGAGAGGCATGCAGGTGCGGTGAAGCCCGATGACCCAATAAGAGTAAGGGAAGGTGGAGGTCGGAAGAAAGGCATGTTGTGATGGAGAAGTCTAAAAGTGTAGAGGAGAGAAATGAAAAAGGTCAAATTTAGGTGGAAAGGCATGTTGGATGAGAAGCTCCAAAGCTCCAAAAGTCCATCAACCTATAAACACTTAGAGATGCAACCAAAAAACTTTTTATACTTAAGAACTTTTGAGACCTTCATAGCTTGTAACACATGGAAAGGCACTTGGGGGATGATGAAGAGCCATACTTAGGCCTTAGCCTATCTCGTTGAAGATAGGAATTGGTCTTTTGTTCCACAAACACAAATTCATTGAAAAGGGGACATTAATTTCTCAACAAGATCTTGGTAAAAAACCTTGAAATATAATAAGGTATCCAAATATCAACAAAAGAGTGCCTAAATGTGACCAATTCAAAGTACAATAAAGAGTGCATAGATAATAGATCAAGCCTATCACCAACTCTAACCACAATCCCTCAAACTAGACATAACAACGTCATAATAATATTTCTCAAATAATTGGTATAAACAATGAACCAAGAGCCATTCTACTTACAAAATGAACTCACTAATTAATATCTATGTACATAAATCTAGTGAGTAAACTAATGATAAGTGACATCCATAGATCCATCATGATCATCACATAGTAGATCTTCACTAAGTCTTGTTTTATCATTGTGTAAAAGAAAAAATAATTAGGAAAATGTCCTTATTTTGACAACAACCATGCCATGTAATTGATCTCCATAATAGGAAGATATTCTTTAATATGAAGAAGCAAAGTTCCCCACCCTTAAATTTTAGTAATAGTCCATCATCAATATCAATCCATATAAATTTCACAGTCTTATTACTTAGTGATATAGAAGGTTGTCCTAGATAACTAAATCCATAGTTAAATCATGTTCTCATTCCATAACCTATTTCCATATAATTAGTTCAACCAAAGTCATCCACGTCCCCATTCCAAGCTCTCAAGATAGAGTGCTAGTTATTTTTAATAACAAGAAGCATACACCCAAAGGAGATGGATAGAAATGGTATGTCAATGACCCATTGTACCACTTCAAGACTTAAGGAATCCTATGAGAAATAACAATAAATTATGTACAACTTCCATAACCAAATGAACTTTGGGTGGGTGTAATGTCCGCAAGTAAGTTTAACCATTTAAGACATCACGATTCCAACATTCTCAAAGCAAATCGAAATAGAAATAGAAATTAACATCACGATGGAGTTCAACTTAAAAACCTTACTACCAATGTAAGTTCGGAAAAGATTACGCTTCTGAATAGGACACTTTGATACCTCAGCGTGACGACTTCCCTCAGGGTTTTTGGATCCAAGCCTAGGCCTAATTTTGGGACGACACCCTCAAGGACTTACATGGGTCGCTGATCTCTACCCATCTTGGGATAGACACCCGATGGTTTTACACAGGCCTTTCCCTATTCATTCATACAATGTATATTTTAATAGTATGATCTTGAATAGGACGCTTTGATACCTCAGCGTGACGACTCCCTCAGGGTTTTTGGATCCAAGCCCAGGCCTAATTTTGGGAAGGCACCCTCAAGGTCTTACATGGGTCGTTGATCTCTACCCATCTTGGGATAGACGCTCGATGGTTTTACACAGGCCTTTCCCTATTCATTCATACAATATATATTTTAATAGAAGTAATGAAATTATTAACGGTGCAACAGTCTGATTGAATTATTGTCAATAAAATCTGATATAACGATTGTCTTTAATAGTCATGAAATAATTGCTATTCCTATATGATCATGCAGTGAAGATATGAGGACTATCTCTTATTCGAATAACTATGCCCCATTGACCTTTGCACCCTGTTATAGTGCATACTTCACCCTGTTGCAGGGCAGATAATATCCCTTAGCGTTTTGAATATACTCTCCTAATAATCCTCCCCCTTCAAGAGACTTACTATCCTCTATTAATATCTCTTTAAGGGGTCATGATTGAGGAGTTGTATTCCAAAGGACACGTCTATTTATCATTGCCTCCGCACCATATTATGACAAATATTATTATCAGTTTAGACTTCCCTAATCACTATCCTTATAGTCAATATCTGATCCTTAGCCTTTAATCGATTAGTGGTAACTTTCACGTAATCACCGATCAAGTCCATATTAGAATCATTGTATAGAATTGATTAGTCTTTTATACTTGACGACACTGGTTAAGGAATGTTGATCACCAGTTGACATCGTATTAATCGACATGCACCCTTGCCTTAGCCGATATCATTATAAACTACGACATTATTATATTGGTGACCATCGTTGGGCATATAGTTCCCATGTTATGATCAGTATTCTCGATTATTAATTTCCCTTCGCTGGGCTACTGATTTTTCATATGGACTGACGTTGCTGTTAATATAAAGTATACCTTAATTATTATTCTTCGCTAATCCTTCAATATCGTTCCATATCGACCTTGTCTACCTGCTATGTCATTTTTCTTCATTGTGACAAGTGGATGATTTCATTTTTCCAATGGTATGAATTTCCTTGGCAATTTATATTTTTCTTGGGAAGCATCAATAATAATCGGTGGATAAGTCGGATGATTGTTTGGTCACATTACTTATATTTTTATTGATTAGTTCTCCTTCTTAATGAATATGGTATTTCATTATTATTTATTTATTAATTATTATTATATAATATATTTATATTTTAATTTTATCATTATTATTTGTTATTAAATCGTATTTCAAAGTGGGGACATTATAGTCCACCCCTCCCAAATTTGCTTGTCCTCAAGCAATGTCGATTTTAACTTTCTCAAACTAAGTCATCTACCAATATGAATCAGAAACACAGAGCATACACATGAAAAACACGAAGCATACACATGGATAATTGCAAACACAAAGCATACACATGAGTAAACGTATTGTCAGATTTCTTTTTATTGACTAGAATGATTCAATGGTTCATCTTTACCCTGCAGGATGGCAGGATCATGGCTATGATACCATTTGTAATGTCCCCAAGTAAGTTTAACCATTTAAGACATCATGATTCCAACATTCTCAAAGCAAATAGAAATAGAAATAGAAATTAACATCACGATGGAGTTCAACTTAAAAACCTTTCTACCAATGTAAGTTCGGAAAAGATTACACTTTTGAATAGGACGCTTTGATACCTCAGCGTGATGACTTCCCTCAGGGTTTTTGGATCCAAGCCTAGGCCTAATTTTGGGACGACACCCTCAAGGACTTACATGGGTCGCTGATCTCTACCCATCTTGGGATAGACGCCCGATGGTTTTACACAGGTTTTTTCCCTATTCATTCATACAATGTATATTTTAATAGTATGATCTTGAATAGGATGCTTTGATACCTCAGCGTGACGACTCCCTCAGGGTTTTTGGATCTAAGCCTAGGCCTAATTTTGGGACGACACCCTCAAGGTCTTACATGGGTCACTAATCTCTACTCATCTTGGGATAGATGCCTGATGGTTTTACACAGGACTTTCCCTATTCATTCATACAATGTATATTTTAATAGAAGTAATGAAATTATTAACGGTGCAACAGTCTGATTGAATTATTGTCATTGTCAATGAAATCTGATATAATGATTGTCTTTAATAGTCATGAAATAATTGCTATTCCTATATGATCATGCACTGAAGATATGAGGACTATCTCTTATTCGTATAACTATGCCCCATTGACCTTTGCACCCTGTTATAGTGCGTACTTCACCCTGTTGCAGGGGGGATAATATCCCTCAGCGTTTTGAATATACTCTCCTAATAATCCCCCCCCCCCCCACCTTTCGAGACTTACTATCCTCTATTAATATCTCTTTAAGAGGTCATGATTGAGGAGTTGTATTCCAAAGGACATGTCTATTTATCATTGCCTCTGCACCATATTATGACAAATATTATTATCAGTTTACACTTCCCTAATCACTATCCTTGTAGTCGATATCTTATCCTTAGCCTTTAATCGATTAGTGGTAACTTTCACGCAATCACCGATCAAGTCCATATTAGAATCATTGTATAGAATCGATTAGTCTTTTATACTTGACGACACTGGTTAAGGAATGTTGATCACCATTTGACATCGTATTAATCGACATGCACCCTTGCCTTAGCCGATATCATTATAAACTACGACATTATTATATTGGTGACCATCGCTGGGCTTACAGTTCCCATGTTATGATCGATATTCTCGATTATTAATTTCCCATCGCTGGGCTACCGATTTTTCATATGGACTGACGTTGCTGTTAATATAAAGTATACCGTAATTATTATTCTTCGCTAATCCTTCAATATCGTTCCATATCGACCTTGTCTTCCTGCTTTGTCATTTTTCTTCATTGTGACAAGTGGATGATTTTGTAATATCCCTTGTCCAGATGGTGACTGAAAACAAGGGATATTTGCTGCTAAATCTGTATGTTATGCTGTTACTAACATTGCGTGTTGTGTCGATTGCTGTCTCAGAAGTTTTCAGATTGTCAAAGGACTCGACAAACATATATTTGACTTGAAAGAACAATTACAAATGATTCCTTAATGAAGTATGACAGCCAAGCAAGCATATATAACCATAGTATAATGCTCTATCACCTAAATCAAACATCTAACAGCTAGCTGGCATTTTGTCGAACAGATGGCATGTATCCTTAGAAAAGACAGTTGGATATAATGCAAACCCCAAACTGTCTCCTTATTCATATAATGAATTACATTTCATATGACAGCCAAATGACAAGATATAAGTAGCTGATAAATGAATACATGGACTGTCGTTTCATACTTCTGAGGACTCCAAATCTGCAACTAAACTTATACATTTATACTGGAAATTTATAATGAAAGTTTGGAGTAAGAACCTGGCCAAATCGCCTTATAGGAATAAGCAAGAAATGATGTCAAAATACTCTCCAAAAGCTAAATCGAGCCCCCTTCACAGTCCACCCTTACTGCTGCATACCATAGGTCTGAGAACACGATGTTGACAGCTGGTATCATCATGGAGTGCCACCAAAAAATGATCGCCTAAGTTGCTCCAATACAGCGCCACCCTCAATATTGAATTTGGAGACCCAATGGAATAGATATATGCAAAATCGAAGGGGTAAATTAGACCTGGTTCGGTTTAGTTGACAGCAAATATACACCCCAAATCACCTTCAAATTATCCAAGAGTGAATCGCCTCCACCTTCCAAGTAAATCGCTGCCTTTTTTAATGAGCCTCGGGTGTCTTAGTAATGAAATATGAGTAAAATCGGGATTAAGGCCCTGAATATCGAATTTGCTTCAGACTCCTAAAAAGTATCCAGCAGCATGTGATATCACTAAATCATTCCTCCTATAGGAATCGGCTTCTCCTCATTGAATGAGTCTGATTAACAATGATGATCAATTAGCCAACTCTGAAATTCTTCAAAATGGTCGCCATGGCTGCAATCAAATCCTCAATAAGCTCAAAATAGGAAGACTAGAGTATCCTCCTCTCAACTGTAAATTTGTCTTCGAAAGAAGACTTCACAAATTTAGGCACTGATGTAGATCCCGTCACGAACCTACTCCCAAAATGAAGAACTAGGGTTCTGTCCAGCCCTTCTATCAAATCTGCTGAAGGTTTGCGTCCTCAAAGATTCGACCAATGCCACGCATTAGTCATGTCATCACAACCAAATCAATCTCCAATCTTTCTCCCCTTCCTTCTCTTACCCTCCTCTATTTATCTTTTTCCATAACCCATCATGAGAGGCTTCTAGAAGAGGGTAGGTACACTTGATTTTTTTTATTAAGTGACTATTTAATTAATTATTTTATTTTTATACTTAAGTCACTTTTTAATTAAATTAATTAAATATAAAGTCACTTTTTAATAATTTATTTATTTTAATGACTTTATAAGAAATTAATTTAATTAGTTTCTCCTTATTACTCCTATTAGCCATAAGGCTAAAATTGGGGACATTACAAATCCGCCCCTCCTGAAATTGCTTGACCCCAAGCAATCTCCACTGCTCAACCAAACATTGAAAAATATCGCCACCTAGATCCCAAATGAAAAACTATGTAATGTCCTTGTCAACATGCCAAAGCTCCTGTAACACCAACGGTATTTGCTGAATCTTTTTGAACACCTCATCATGTGCCACAAGAGTGCAAGCCTCAGCCTTCGCAATACCCGGATCCCAAACCAATCCATCAATCCTACCATATATGATGAAGATGAGATGACTCCTCAAATCACCATGAATCACGCATCCATGAAGGCTGACCGTCAATGAACTCCCACATGCCAATGAAACAACACAAATAGCCACTCAACATTGCTTAGATGATTCAGATCAACAACATGAATGATGTCATAGAAGTCAACATACCATTTTAAATCAAAGAGATCCATCTCATACTTACTGCCCTTCAAATAGGTATGTCCGCACACACTCTTGTGCCAATGAACAGCTGATGTAGTCCATGCAAAATCTGAAAATGCTTTGGAAAACAAATCATGACAGCCACTAACCCACGCATAATCAAGGAAGATTAAATCACCAATCAACAAATAGATCGCTGCCATCTCAATTGAATCCAAAGAGGGATACAACTCTTGAGTAGCTGATCCACTATAAGTGTCATCACCTTCAACATTAGTCAAACTCTGTCTATCATGAATGTGTTGAAGATGGAGCTTGGTTTGTTGAGCCAACATCTTGGCTTGCTTTGCCCTTGCTAGCTGTTTAGTCCTTTATGTAAGGTTGGTAACACTCACAGATAACACAGTGTTTTCCACGCGTGCCAGTTATTCATGTAACAGAACATTCATATATCACATCATAAGTAATAATGATAAACAACTAGATCGGAAGAGTTATATCTTTATTGAATTATCTAGAATATATCCATACATAACCTCCTCTGTTGAGGTTCCATCCAAACAATATATAGACCCGATGGTTGGCCAAGTTGCCAACCGTCACCAACTCCCAACTACCCGACGGGAACCTCTTGGCGATGCAACATAACCATAAACACAAATATAACTATCATTCCTACCAACATATGTTATTTACCCCTAACATTAGCCCCCCCCCCAAAAAAAGTAGTCATCTTCCAGACGACTAAGATAATAGGAGCTGAAATACAAAACATAAACTAGGACCGAGAAGAGGGAGGAGGCATCCCTGTAGTGGTTGGAGAAGAAGGTTGTTGTCTGGTGTGAAGTCTTAGGTTCTTTTCTGCCAGCAACTGTCGTTCCCGTGCCGTCTTTACCACGTGGGTAGCTTCCAACAATTTTTTATCTTTTTGCTCCATCTGTGAGGTGAGTTATGCCACCTTGGTTGCCAGTTCTTGCACCTCCTTCTGCATGCGGCAATGGGCCTCATAGGTAGTCACCTTCATTTCTAACTCATTCCGCAGGTTTTTTTCTACTGCAGCTAGCTGTGCATGCTTCTCCCCTTCCTTCTCCAGTTTTGTTATATACAGCCGCTGGGCCTCCTGCTCTACTTGGTGTCGTCACATCCGCAAGTACACATTCCGGAAGGCCCCCTCCATGCTGCGGAAGGTGGTGCCCAAAGTGCCCCTGCCTCCCACCAGATACCTGTGAGTCCATTCCTGAACCATCTTTGGTGTACTACGGTCCGACCACCCTTGCTGCTCGAAGTGGCGTGCAAACTCATCTGTACACCCCGAAGTCATGAAGTGACATAGTTGCGTAGCATCGGCGGAGTTGCCAGCCTCCATCTCTACCTGGTGTCGTCGCATCCACAAGTACACATCCTGGAAGGCCCCCTCCATGCTGCGGAAGGTGGTGCCCAAAGTGCCCCTGCCTCCCACCAGATGCCTGTGAGTCCATTCCTGAACCATCTCTGGTGTACTATGGTCCGACCACCCTTGCTGCTCGAAGTGGCGTGCAAACTCATCTGTACACCCTGAAGTCATGAAGTGACACAGTTGTGTAGCGTCGGCGGAGTTGTCGGCCTCCATCTGCCCAGTCAACTGTGCCATACCCTGTGCAACATCGGAGAGCCCTTGTAGCTCTCCAAGGAATCGCTGGAGTGAGCCTACTGGATCACCAGGATCTGGTGGAGTGAGGTGGAGCCCTGCCAGTGATCCTTCTAGCCCGCTTTCCCCCTCATAGCTGCTCTTTTGGTCCTGCCCGCCACTTCTTGGGGCATGATGCTCTCGATCAACAGACATTTCCACGTCCTGGTCTGTGATAGTGATAGTAATAGTTCTGTCCAGTGTCAGGTGCACCCCAATGGCCATGTTGTGCGGTGCGGGGGAGGGGGAAAGGTGCAGAGTGAGTGCGAACTGCCCCAGCCATCCATCCAGCGAGGCATCTATATCTTCATCCGTGAGTATCTCGAGTGCTGCCAACGCCTCCAGACCATCTCCCATCATTGGTACATCCCCTAACTCATCTTTCTCCACCGGTCCCGTACTAGTACCTATCGTACTAGTACTTGCTAGTACCGTACTAGTACATGTCGGTACTGTACTAGTACATGTTGGTACCATACTAGTACCTATCATACCAGTTTCTATTGGCATCGTACTAGTACATGTTGACACCGTACTAGTACTTGTTGGTACTGTACTAGTACATGTCGTACCAATACATGTTGGCACCGTACCAGTTCATGCTGGCATCGTACTAGTATATGTTGGCACCGTACCAATACCTGTCGTACTAGTATATGTTGGCACCATACCAATTACTGCTGGCACCGTACCAGTTCATGCTGGTACCGTACTAGTGCTCGTCTTACCGATACCTGAACCTGCAGTACTAGTACCAATTCCCTGTACGACAACCTTGTTTTTCCCTGGTTCGGCCTCCTCTGCCATTGCCTGATCTGCCATATTGGTATCGTTTGTGGCTTCTGACGCAAGTACAGCTAGGCTAATCTGTGGTAGTGACACCTGTCGTTGTGTCGGTGGTTCTCCTTCATTGATTTTTCAGAACAACACTCCTACTGGTCGTACGTCCCCCCCCGGATTGGCCACTGTAAGTGCTTCCTGTGGTACCAAGTGTGCCCGAGGATAATTTTGGAGGTGTGAACTTTACCCTCGTACTCTTCCATTGTGCTCGTAACCCTCCGTGCTGAACCTCCTCTTCCTCCTTTTCTTGCTGTTGCGACTCTGCTTCCCCTTCATCCTCTGTAGCTGTGTGTGGTGCCATATGGAACCCCTCATCACCACTTTCCTGTTGCTCAGTCTCTTCTAGTTCCTCCTCCGAATCCTCTACGCTGTTGGCATCTTCGACCTCTATGGATGCGTCCAACTTCCTTCTCTTTTTGGCCGGCTACACAGTGTCACCTAGTGTGTCCAGGTGGGTATAGTACATGGTAGGTTTATTCAGTTCCACCCATCCACGCGGTTCGAAGGTTCCCCACATTTCTGGTGGTACTTGCAGGCGTACAACGTCCAGGAATAGGCCGATGGCACATGTAGAATGTCTTGTGTTCTAGTTTGAGAAAATCATGGATTCTTTCTGCCAGGAGTTGCCCCCAGTTGTACACTTTCCCACACTTAATCTCGTTCATTAACCCTATCATCCAAACAGCTATGTCGGATGCGCGGCTGGCTCCTGTAAGGCGACTTTTTACCAGGTCCATCAGCATTCTCCATTCTCCTGGTGCAATAAACGCACGCTTCACCCCCCTGTCGTTAGACCAGGCACTCTTCCACTGTTCCTTTGTGAGATCGTCCCTGCATACCAAACCATCAACCATTTCTTTTTTTCCTTGGTGAGTTTTTTGGTTAGTTTGGCCACGGATGCCCCCTTCTCGGGTATACCAAATACCCTTCTGAAGTTTTCTGGTTTAAAGGAAACTTGCACCGTGCACCCCTGTAATTGAATGACGGAAGCTTGTTCCTGCGGGTTGTATCCGGACACCATGGTCCGCATACTGGCTCAAAATCCTTGATGCTGAATGTGGGCATTTGGATAGCATGGTTTGCCTTCTAGAGAGAATCCTTTATCACATGGTCCGGAGGAGTTTCTTCCCACTAGGTACGACATTCGTTGTCGGTCACGCTCTTAAATGCTACATTCTCTGTCGTGATTCCCTCTGAATCATTCTGTAACTTTGGCCTGGTTCTGACCTCCTTGCTACTGTTGGTTGGCTCTGTGGCAGTCATGGCTGCACTGCAACTGCTTTGCTCTGTTTTTTTGCCTTTACCCCGTCCTTGGTCGTTATTATAACTGTCTGAAAGTGTGGCTTGCCAATTGGTATGAACCATTAGACCAATTGATACTTCTCTAGCGTATTGATGAGCTTGTGTACTTCCTTTCCCTGACCCTCCAACCGTTTTATGCACGCTGATTCCAACTTCGTACGGATTATGCACGTTGATTCCAACTCCGTACGGATGGTACAGGATGCCTCCTGTAGTGCTGCTTGCTGTGTACGGACTATCGTACGTGTTACCTTGTAGCTTTCTTCTGATACCGTATGAAATTCTACCGTACGTGTTATCCTTTCTGTTCCGTACGACGTATTCCTTCCTGTTTCTCTCGTACTTCCTTTGACCGTACGGTCACTGAATCGTCGTTGTTGGTGTTCGGTACGGGATGTATATGGAATTCCTCCGTACGAATCCTCCTTTCTGTACAATGTATCTTGTTGATGTGCGCTCGTGCACTGTACGGTTTCGCCCAAAGATGCAATTGCCCAGGCCGTACAGCTTCTCTTGAGATGTTAACCTCCGTACGAATCTCCTGTGCTTTGCCAAAATCGTCGTACGACTTACTACCGCCTTCGTATGGCCTGCCTCGTGATGCTTTGATACTTGTAATCTGTACGTCGTACGGATTCTCCCTTGCTGTACCGTACGGCTTCCCCTTGGCTGCATTTTCGTCGGAGCTTGCTTCCTTGATCTTTCTGTTGTAACTTGTACACTCTTGCCTGTGTGTTGTGTAAAAATGAACCTCCAAGTCCTTTTAGGTCCAGGCAAAAACGTCCTTGTATTCCAGAAATATCTTGAAAGTCGCCGCCTTCAGTACGGGGTTCCAGTCATCTCCTACGAGTATTACCTACGGGTCCTCATCCTTGCTTAGATTAACTTTTCTCACCCCCCTTTCCTTGTACTTGATGGGTTTGTCTCGTTCAAACTTATGGGCTGGCGTGTCATCCACTCGTGCCATTCCCTCCTGGTACCTGCCATACTCCGGTGGAAATGATTGTTCGTCCATACTGCCACTCGATTCCCCAACCTCGCATACTTGCAACATGTGGCACTCCGGGTGGAAGACCTCGTAGTCCTCCATTTTCCAATGGAAGAGTCCGGCCAGCGAACTAGTTCCATCTTCAGAACATCTGTCCAGTTCCAACACTCCTTCCTCTTTGGGTTCCTTCCCTCCTCTGTCTCCTTTGGAACCCCACTCCCATCTATTTGAATCCTCCGAGTCGGAGTTGGTGACGCGAGCTCTTCACTGACGGACTGATTCCTTAGGTTGATTACATACTTATGACCATCACTCTCAATTGAGAGTGTATTCTTCTTCCAGTTATGATTCGCTCTAGCCATGATCAGCCATCCCCTTCCCAGGAGGGCGTCGTACGCTTTTCTTTCCAGTGGGATGACTACGAAGTCCAGAAGGAATCGTTGTGTCCCGATCACTACCTTTTGTGCCATGAGAGTACCGAGAGGTTTGATACCGTGTTGGTCTGCACCGACGAGATGGAATGTTGGTGGCCAGAGAATAGGCTTGCCAAGGCTTCTCCACGTTTCCTTCGGTAGTACGTTGACTCCGGACCCACCATCCACAATGGTGTTTGTGAGCTTTTGTCCCATTATGTCCATCTCCACCATGACAGGTTTTCATCCAATGCTTACCGTGAGTAGCATAGGGTCCATGGCGTCCGTACCAGGTTCCTTCATCGGAGCCGTACTATGTGGTTCTATCATTTTTTCAGTGTTCCTGGCCAACGGTGGTGTCACCGGCTGCATTCGTCAGGGCCATCCTCAACTGTGGCATGGTCTGTAGAAGGTCGGATACCCGTACGGGTATTGTGGTCTGTAACATCTGCTTAATGATAGTTTTCTTCAGTCCTAATCGGAGTGGTGTACTGGCAGTCGGGTGTGAGGCCCTCCGCTCTTCTGCCATCGCCTGCTCGATATCCGCCTTGGCTTCCTGGAGTCTTTCCTTCTCTGTGCGAGGGTCAGGATACATGGCTTTCTTGTTTTGCAATCTTGTGATTGCCAATGCCTTCCCCCGGTCCTTCTACCTCCAGCATATTCACCCCTTTTTGCTTTGGACAGTCTATGCCCTCATGATTTCTTGGACCGCACCATTTGCACAGCAAACTTCCTGCATCACCTCCGTTTTGACATTCCCGCGCAAAGTGACCCCATTCGTTGCACTTTCTGCATTGAATCATGGGTCGTCCCTTCGCGTCGTATTGAATTCTACTCCTTGGCGTATTATTATTGGACTTGTTGTTACCTTGCTGATTGTTTCTGTACCCTCCGGGAGAGGCATTAGAGTTTGCTGCTGGCTTCGGAGATGTCGTTGGCGGTGTGACTTGGTCGGGTTGGGCGTAGAGCACTTGTGTGCTCCGTGCTTTCAAGTTGTATGGGCATTCCTTAATTGGATGTCCCATTACTTGGCAAATGTCACAGAAGGCTTTGCGGGGACAACTCCCCTTAGTGTGTGTCCTTTCGTCTTGCATTTGGTGCACCATAGCTCCTTTCCTTCCCTGCCACCTTCTTTGTTAGCTTTTAGTTCTTTCATCATCCTCATCATATCCCTTCCGAGTGCTTGCACGGTTTTGGACTCCCCATCACTGTCTTCATCCGTACTGTCACCATCGCTCACCAGACTCTTCCCTCGGGATGTCTTTAGTTTCACTTTCAATATCCATTGCGCAGTTGTATGCTTCGTCATACGAGGGCGGAGGGACCACTTTCATCTTCCATCTGAGAGACGGTACCAATCCTTCAACAAATCACCGGTTCTTGAGGCCATCAGCCGGCTGGTTCTCCAATTTGTTGAGTAGTTCCCTCAGCCTTCTGTTATATGCCCGTACACTTTCACTTTTTCCTTGCTTGGTATTGTAAATCTCCGCCACGATTTCATTGTCATCCCATAGGAGTTTGAACTCCTCTTGGAAAGCCTTCTTCAGACTGTTCCAGGACGTTTTATACTGGGCATCTAGGTCTGTATACCAATCAATCGCTATTCCCTGCAGGGTGGCTTGAAATGCCTTCAACTAGTAATCCTGGTTGTCTTGGCCATTTGCCTCCCAAATGGTCACGCATGTCTTACAATGTTGTACGGGGTCCTCCGACCTGTCGCCCATGAATTTTGGAAGCTTTTGTTTCTCCGAGGTGTGTGCCATTGTTCTTGTCTGGAGGGTTTTATGTAGCACTTCGAAGTGACTATATGCCGGAAAGGTATTATGTGTCCGGGAGGTACCGTACGCTCTTGGTCTGGTTGGACCCCTGTCCGCAGGACTTTGGTCACCCTCGCTCCTATAGTCCCTCCTTCCCGGGGTTTTTGGATTTGACCCTCCTATTTTGATGCCCTCTGACAAGGACAAATTCCTGATGCCAGATAATGTTGCTTCAAAAATAGTAGCAATCTCTTCGTGTAGGTCCCATACCGCCTCCTCTCCTTGTTCAGAATATTCTGATGGTTGCTTTGCGGCTTGGCTCCAAAGTCCTTTTCACTTGACGTCGAGTGTGGGGCCTGGTCGGCAAGATCTTCCTCCACTACGTCTGGAAGTGGCAGGTTCCTGGTGAGCTCGACCAACTCCTTCCACATACACGACCTTTGTCTCTCCCGACTACGACTCTGACACACTCCGACTTCTGCTGTGTTTCTCTGGGCTCCTCAAGTCAACAACCTCCCTTAGCCGTCATCTCTGTTCGGCCTGTTCTTTTATGCATAGAGATCTTTGTACAGTTCCCTCGTCTACTCCTTCGATGGCAGTGGTACGTTTGTCCTTGTTTGGCCGTAGGGGCATCAAGTGCCAGAGGTACGACATCTACTAGCCTCCCTCTCCTCTTCCTCCCTACGGCTCTGCTCCTCGTACCTTCGTAGTACTTGTTGCCAACGGAGTTCTCGTGCAGTTTCCTCCCTTCGGTCTTGAAGTGCAATCAGATTTATGGTGAGTAACCTTGGAATACTTCCGAGCAGGTCAAAGACGGGAGTGCTGACGGTGAGTTCACCACGTACCGTGCCTTTCGAGACGGCTCTCTCCCGAGCCTCTCTTTGCACGTACTGCATGACCAATACATCCCACAATTCTACCAAGTCTATTGTCAACTTATCCTCTCGGGTCTCTTCTATGGTACTTTCTTCGTGTGTGTCGCTGTCCACGACAAGTAATTGTTGGTTGAATGGCCGGCCCATTAATTCCTTCCGCCTGCTGCCATGGTTATCTCCAGGTTCGTTCAGGCAACGGCGCCAAAATGTTTAGTCCTTTATGTAAGGTTGGTAACACTCACAAATAACACAGTGTTTTCCACATGTACCAGTTATTCATGTAACAAAACATTCATATATCACAGTATAAGTAATAATGATAAACAACTAGATCGGAAGAGTTATATCTTTATTGAATTATCTAGAATATATCCATACATAACCTTCCCTGCTGAGGTTCCATCCAAACAATATATAGACCTGACGGTTGGCTAAGTTGCCAACCGTCACCAACTCCCAACTACCCGACGAGAACCTCTCGGCGACGCAACATAACCATAAACACAACATAAACACAAATATAACTATCATTCCTACTAACATATGTTATTTACCCCTAACACTAGCCATCCATCAATCAACCTTTGAGACTGCTCCATATCAGTCGCTCCAAAGTGCCTGAAACTTATTCCAGAATGAGATGCATCTTCTAAAATTTTACATCCTCTACTTGCATCATGTGTACTAACCATAGTACTTCCTTTCCCACAATTAAAGGTTACCATATCATAGGAAAGTGAAGACATACCGCTGCTATTCATGAATAGAAAATAAGGACTGATTTCAACTTGTTTGTCCTTGCCTTCAAAATTTCCATATGACAATGAGGTTACCTCATACTGAAATGAAATAAAGTATGACTGCTTTGATAAAAATCAAAATAGTTGTCATACCATTGAGTACCGAATTCGCCCCTTCCAAACACTTCTTTAATGCAAGCTTCAACCTCCTTACTTGTAGATTTATCTTCACAAATTCTATCATGTGTAATGCCTGCAATTTCATGAGAAGTATGGAACATATTGCTGCTATCTTCAAACAGGTCGGTGATGATATCATGCCATTGCAAAGTGTCTCCTTCACTAGTGGCTGCTCCACTAAGAAGAGGGTCAACTTCCATATCTTCCCAAGTCTGATATAAAAAATCGGAATGCTCAAGATCTGAATTCATGCCTCCAAATTGATCTCTAACTCCTAATTCCTGAGTATCATCAATAGATGATTCCAAGGTATCATCAGTCTCATGATGAAGTGAAGATATGTGTGTGCTGTCATCAGCATACCTGTCATTTTCTTCAAGCTTCACAAGTGCATCTCTGTTAGAATTTTCACCCTCAACACTCACATTTTGTGAGCTAACACCTGGAGTCTCGTCTTCACAAGTTCCCCCATTTATATGAGCAATAATCTCATAAGAATGAAGAGGTAAACAACTGCTGTCCAAAATCAGAATGTTACCCTTCTCCTCTTTGCTTCCTTTGGAAGAATCTTCATTAATTGGCATCATAGAAGTGGCTGTTATTACATTGTTATTTTCAGTCACTCCCCCATCAGTTGAAGACATGTGAACTTCATTCTCTTTAACCATCCTTTGATCCATACATTTGTGATCCAGCTCCCACAGACTTCTACAAGAGAAGCATAGACCTTGTCTTCTCATTTCATTCCTGCTCATAGTATGCTCTTGTATGAATGCCTTCCCATGATCATTTGTAGGCTGAGAAAGTTCCTTTTTCATCCCAAACATTCTCAGAAATCCCTGTTTTGTTTCCGGATCATTCATCAAAGCTCGCAAGTTGTTCATCAAATCAATAGTTGATTTTTCATAAGCCATCTTTTTCTCCCAACAGGATGGCAGGAAACCGCTCTGATACCACTGTAATATCCCCTGTACAGATGGTGACTGAAAACAAGGGATATTTGCTGCTAAATCTGTATGTTATGCTGTTCTAACATTGCGTGTTGTGTCGATTGCTGTCTCAGAAGTTTTCAGATTGTCAAAGGACTCGACAAACATACATTTGACTTGAAAGAACAATTACAAATGATTCCTTAATGAAGTATGACAGCCAAGCAAGCATATATAACCATAGTATAACGCTCTATTACCTAAATCAAACATCTAACAGCTAGCTGGCATTTTGTCGAACAGATGGCATGTATCCTCAGAAAAGACAGTTGGATATAATGCAAACCCCAAACTGTCTCCTTATTCATATAATGTATTACATTTCATATGACAGCCAAATGACAAGATATAAGTAGCTGATAAATGAATACATGGACTGTCGTTTCATACTTATGAGGACTCCAAATCTGCAACTAAACTTATACATTTATACTGGAAATTTATAATGAAAGTTTGGAGTAAGAACCTGGCCAAATCGCCTTATAGGAATAAGCAAGAAATGATGTCAAAATATTCTCCAAAAGCTAAATCGAGCCCCCCTCACAGTCCACCCTTACTGCTGCATACCATAGGTCTGAGAACACGATGTTGACAGCTGATATCATCATGGAGTGCCACCAAAAAATGATCGCCTAAGTTGCTCCAATATAGCGCCACCCTCAATATTGAATTTGGAGACCCAATGGAATAGATATATGCAAAATCGAAGGGCTATGTTAGACCTGGTTCGGATTAGTTGACAGCAAATATACACCCCAAATCACCCTCAAATTATCCAAGAGTGAATCGCCTCCACCTTCCAAGTAAATCGCTGCCTTTCTAATGAGCTTTGGGTGTCTTAGTAATGAAATATGAGTAAAATCGGGATTAAGGCCCTGAATATCGAATTTGCTTCAGACTTCTAAAAAGTATCCAGCAGCATGTGATATCACTAAATCATTCCTCCTATAGGAATCGGCTTCTCCTCCTTGAATGAGTTTGATTAATAATGATGATCAATTAGCCAACTCTGAAATTCTTCAAAAATGGTCGTCATGGCTGCAATCAAATCCTCAATAAGCTCAAAATAGGAAGACCAGAGTATCCTCCTCTCAACTGTAAATTTGTCTTCGAAAGAAGACTTCACAAATTTAGGCACTGATGTAGATCCCATCACGAATCCACTCCCAAAATGAAGAACTAGGGTTCTGTCCAGCCCTTCTATCAAATCTGCTGAAGGTTTGCGTCCTCAAGAGATTCGACCAATGCCACGCATTAGTCATGTCATCACAACCAAATCAATCTCCAATCTTTCTCCCCTTCCTTCTCTTACCCTCCTCTTTTTATCTTTTTCCATAACCCATCATGAGAGGCTTCTAGAAGAGGGTAGGTACACTTTATTTATTTTATTAAGTGACTATTTAATTAATTATTTTATTTTTATACTTTAGTCACTTTTTAATTAAATTAATTTAATATAAAGTCACTTTTTAATAATTAATTTATTTTAATGACTTTATAAGAAATTAATTTAATTAATTTCTCCTTATTACTCCTATTAGCCAGAAGGCTAAAATTGGGGACATTACAGATTTCATTTTTCCAATGGTATGAATTTCCTTGGCAATTTATATTATTCTTGGGAAGCATCAATAATAGTCGGTGGATAAGTCGGATGATTGTTTGGTCGCATTACTTATATTTTTATTTATTAGTTATCCTTCTTAATGAATATGGTATTTCATTATTATTTATTTATTAATTATTATTATATAATATATATATATATATATATATATATATATATATTTTTTTTTTTATCATTATTATTTGTTATTAAATCGTATTTCAAAGTGGAGACATTACAGTGTGCCTCAAATGCTTAAAGAGATGAGGTTTTGACAACTTCAGCTGCTCCAATGCGTTAGTCTTTCATGCAAGACCCAAAACTAGACATTTTGAGTAAAGGAATCGTTACTCCAAGTAAGAATATGCAAAGTATTTTTGATCTATCAGGACACCACGTGGTGGGATATCCAATGCTCATATAAACATGCTAGTAATGATACAAGCTTACAAAGCTAGAGAAGAGGGTGGAAGAAATTTTGACAGTCATCCTGTTCAGGTTACCATTATGCTACCATTATGCATCATAATATGCTATCTTTTCTGGCAAGCTATCTGCAGACATTGTTCTCTACACAGTGGAGTAATTCAGTGTTGAGATCTTGCTTTAAAAAAATCCTCTTTTAAATTTCAATTTTATTTTATCCTGGGTTCCAAGTTCAAATGACTTGAAAACAAAGAACATATAATACCTAGCAGTTGATGTTTGCATTTTTTATGACTCCACTGTTTTGTGACTTTGTACCTCAAGTTCTTGCTGCTACTGTTCCAGCTTCACGAAGACATTCCCAATACATGGTATTTTCTTTCTTGGACACTTGCAGTACACATGAAGCAAAGAAGGTCGGTGCTAGCCAAAATTACAGTTTACTGGTATCGATCACTGGGGTCAAATCTCACCTAGCTGTTTGTAACTGTATAGAGGAATCTAAATTTTTTCACACGTTCAAGACATCTGTAAATTTACTTGCACTGATATATGCATAGCAGGAACAATTTCATAAATGATCCACCAAGTGTAACTCTACTGATACTTGGAAACCCTTCCATAAGATGTTCAGTCTTTAGTTATGCATTTTTCTGCAGTTCAATTTAAAACTTTTTTGTTTTGATTAATTCTCAGGTAGGGAGATCTGTTCAAAAGGAAGAGACAAAAATAGAATTTATTTCACCAGCATCCATCTGTTGAAATCATGGCATAATCTGAATTTATGAAGCATATAGCCAACTCAGCATTGAAATAGTAGGAGTTTGCAGCCAGCCTGCCATCATGGAGTTTGAATTTTAAATATCCCACAAAGTATCGATGAAGGGGCAGCCTATGTAAATCTCAAAAGAGCAGGAGTGTGGGACAATACTAAGTATTAATAGTGACAAATGATTCAAACAAGCATTGCGTAGCATATTACTTTTAATTTTTGATGAACATAGCACCTATGTGGAGTTTTCATGTCTAGCAATTGGGTTTAAACATTGTGCAGCAATGGAGAGAATGGCATCCAAGTATCAAAGGGGAAAGTGCTTGGTATGAGAGAATATTAAAATCCAGCAATAAGTATCAATATTAAAGAGACCAGCAAATTAACCAAGCCAAGCGCAATATTCAAGATTCAACATAGCCTCCATTGAGTAGGGCACAGCCATTTTATTGGCATAAGCATATTAAACAACCAGCATAAGCAAATGAGAGATGGCACAACCATATGCAAGTCTATTGCAGACGTAAGTGAACTATCAAAAATTAAATGAATTAAATGTCTGTGCAAGTGTAAACAGGCATTGTGTATGGTAGTTTGAGAATGGCATGATTGAGTTTGAAAGCTATGCCAATATTTGAGTGGAACAAGACAAGGAGTACTCAAAATGGTATACACATTGCCACCAGTCATAAGCCTAGTGCTCCTCGCACTGCACCTGTTGTCCCATGTTTCCAACAAGGGTCCCTCTTTCTGCCACCAGCTCTACTTGTAGAAGCCGTTTCTTTTAGAAAAGTAGGAAGGGAACCTAGCAAAAGAGAAATAACATAAAAAAGTAGTACTCTTTAGTCTTTACAAATTAAATGATATGCTATAGAATCAAAAATAAATAACAGTTAGATTATATGTTAACTGGTATGTTAGAGAATCATAAATAAATACAAAAGATGAAACAATTGGCTTGCCATTAAGTTAGTTGCTGATTTGCATGGTACAAATACAGAAGAGTAAGGTTTTCTTTATCGGTTGGCTTTAATTAAAATCCATGGTGTGGGTTGCTACCTTATCATGTTGGCAAACCCAGAACTATGCAAAGGTTGACTTATAAAACAATCAATGTCTTACTTCTGAGGTCAATTATTTCCTCCAAGGATGGTCGCTAAGTAGCTAATGTTGTTATTAGACTTAATATTGTGGTCTATAATATTGAAATTCCTTTCATAGGTTGAGAGCAGCCTCCACAAGATTCTAGTTATAATCCAGTAGGTGAAATATGTTGTAGTTAACTTTTAGGAATTTGTTTGATTTCACATCATTACATGTTGATACTAGTACGTAAACTTTGAGACTGGAGGACTATCTAGATCAGTCAATCCTTGCATGATTATTAAATAATTTTTAATTTGGTTTCAAAAGGCAAAACTGAACTCTCTCTGCTATAAAGAAGCAAGAATATTGAATTATTATTTTTGTTAGCTATTTCTTGTCAAGATTCTAATATTATTTATGAGGTGTGTATTTACTTATGGAGCAACCAAAACCTGTTTTTCCATTCCAATCCTTGCTATTTAGTCCCTACCATTTTAAGTTGGCTTTCTGCCTGGTATTTCAAGGTGGTCTTGTGAGAACTTCTGCTATAATTGACAATTTGCATTCCTTGCACGGATCAACCATTTTACTCACACTTTAAAATTTAAAATAAAATTCTTTATTTCTTATGGTAGTCGCAATTACCAAATGGAAAATGAGGATGTCTTTAGTTGTTTTCAGTCGTGTCCACTGTCCACTTCTTTCTCGACCTCTCTCTCAGTCGCTGCTCTTTTGCTCAGGTGCACATCTTTCTTGACCTTGCAACCTTCCAGCAAACAAAATCACACCCTTCTGTCACACAAGGCTGTTGCTTTGTGCGGAAATAAGAATCAAACCCGTACTTTTAAAATCCCGTTTCTTTTTATGCTTTTCATTGGCCGATTTTTCTGCTATTTACTTGCACGATTCCATGATTTTTGAACTAAAAAAGCGCTGCGCATAAATCATTTACTCGTCTGCGAGTATATATGCAAGTGACTCGCTTGTAAATGTGAATCATGAGTACTCACGATTTCCACAATTTTCCGGTGAGTTTTTCAACCTTGATCAAAACACCTATTAAGCTAATCTCAAGTGTTGATCTTTTCAAATATTGACTGACATGGTCAATTTATGATATATTAGGATGCAATGTGAGTAACATTAGGAAGATCTATCTAACTAGTTTCTAATTTGACGTTGTTTCCAATTACATTTTTAGGAAATTACAATGAACTAAGTTTAAATTGGCATGGTCATCATTTAAATAAGCAAGATTTTGAAATGGAAGATATTGCTTTCTCCATTATACTACTGTTCTATTTTTCACTGGCACACTGCTTGCATAACCAGAGCAGAAATTCAAGTTTAAAGAAGACGCTCTACATGATGTGAATAGCAGAATAATAAGCTTAACACTTGAGTCAAAACAAAAGAGAGCAGATACATAAATTGATGGCGAAAATAAGAACATAATAGACATATAATAAGCAGTGCCACTTCAAGGTGGCAACCTCCCAAGTCTTAAATAAGAATAGAATTCGCAAATTGATGATTCAACAACTGCTAACTACCTCCTATATATTGGCTGCCTCCTAATAATATAATGAAGGCTAAACCACTAATACCAACATAGGCTGACTAGCATTATGATTATTATATCTAGGAACTAATGATAAATATAATGGGTGTGTGGTCAGCTAACTAACATACACACGCACACGCACACATACACATACACACACGCGCGCGCGTGCACACACGCACACATATGTATATGTATATATATTAATATACATATATATATATATATATACATATACATACATATACATATACATATACATATACATATATATGTATGTATGTATGTATGTATGTATGTATATGTATGTATGTATCTATGTATGTATGTATGTACAACATATATACAGATATATAGATATATGTATAACTTTTATATGTATATATATGTATATATACATATATATATATATATGTATGTATGTATGGAACACCTACTTATTTTCAATAAATTGTTTGATATGTGTATAAAGCTGTGTTCACTCTTGATGTTTGCTTTGGTGACATTAACTTTCACATTGTCAGTGCCATGGATTATTTTCTCCAAAAAATGCAATAATTCAGTTTATATGTTTGTGAACATTCCTTGCAAAAGCATTGCAATTTCATTAATTGTTTATTTTTAACTTCATTCATCCTTTTGAAAAACATCCTTAAATAGGCTTCATAGATGCTAATCATTATTATCTTGGAATGGACAAAATTTGTATGACTTCTAGTTTTAGTGCTTTTTTGTATTTTTGTCAATGATTATATTTATGATTGCACAAAGATGAAATTTTAATAACTTTTTCTCCTTTGAATGGTAGACAAAGTTGGTGCTCAGAAACGAATTGAAGATAGTACAAGTAAAGAGCATGAGGGAATTGACCAAGACAAGAAATTAGGAACTCTTTCACGCGATATCGTTCCACACATTCTCAATTTGTTAGTAATTCTAACTTAGAAGAGAAGAACATTCTTGTAAGGCATCCATAGGGATTACTACATTCATGATTTCCATTATGGAAATTGGGTTATTAAAAATTATATCTTCTTGGAGTTCATGCTCAGACTGGAAAATAATGCAATTTTTATGCGGAAAACTTCATTCATAGGCATGTAATTTGGAAATCTTCATTTTCTTTTTATGAAATCACATAATTAGTGAAATAGAAGAAATTGATGTGATACATTTAAATAAACTACATTATTGTTTCAAGTTCCTTATAATTGGAGTTTAGGCATCATGACATCCTAGATGTTTATGCATTGAAGCCTAGTTACCCTGTAATATGTTTATTGCTTTTTAAGATGAATTCATGGAAATTAGGGGAATTGAGGAAGGAGCCTTAAGTTATATGAGACAGAAATACAAAGAGCAATGGCATGGACTGTATGTTAAACAGGGACCTCAAATAGTTAGTGGCAATCCCTGTTAATTGAAACAAGTATTTATCTTAACTTGCATATTGCTCTACCGTATAAAATTGCATACCATTTCTCAACATGAAGTGGTATCCTTTTTCACGATATATATTCTCCTTGGTATTTATGTACCTAGCATTTTCCTAGCTATTTATTATGGTTCCAAGAAAGCATGCACATAAAAAAAAAGCATAATTAAAGTGGTGAAGGTAACCCTGAGACCAAACATGTGTCAAAGAATCTAGACTAGACCCAACAAGCTTTATAAATTCATCATAACATTTTAATGATCTTATTTTGACATAGCATTTAGAATCAGGTTTCTTATTTTTCAAGTATAAACTTGAGTTTTTTACCTCTTGGCTGACATATGTATTATGATAGCATTTATTATAATTGTACTCTGGAGCGGACCTCCTTGTGCCACATGAACCCTGAAAGATGCATGCATATACAAGGATAGGATCTTGATATCATTCCAGTCAACATCTTCTCTCTCCTTTGACCAGTGAGTTGCAAGAACAAAAATGAGGGATTTGGGGCAGAAAGGAATTTTGACTTTAATGTAATAATGGATGACATGTGAGAACCTTTTGGAAGTGATATTTCTTTTACCACATTGTTGTTATTGACCAATCAACCAGAGCATTGATAGATACTCATAGGAATGTGAACTAAAAGGTTCAGTTAATTCATGGACCATTGATTGAACTAAGCATCAATTGATGCAACTTCTGTCCTAATGATTGATTTAAATCTCAGTTGAGGTATGACCAGTCTTACAAGAGTCGGACTTGGCACCTATACTCGGCCAAGACTTGGAAAATTGAAAAAACCATGAAACATAGATTTTTAAGGATTTAAAACTTGTTTCATGCACCCTTTAATAAATAAACTTTAAAGACACAATAAAATAATCAAACAGAAGCTACTTTGATTACATACACAAGTATACATTGATCACATGGGTATAAAAGTGGATTTTAGCTGAAGAAAACAATATTTTTAGATATATTAATATTGTCAAGTGTTTATCTATGGCATAAACAGAGAAAATCGCAATATGGAGTTATGAGTTGTGGCAGAAAGGAGCTTTTATCCCTTAGCCCAACATTACTAGCTCTATGTGGAGTCCTGTTAGGAGCATTATTTGGGATAGAGTTTGACTTATCAAACTAGAATTATAAATCTTATTTAATTACTTTAATTTTAGGATCAGACTGTTGAATTTAGATAGCAATGACAGAAAATCAACACAAATAACACACAGAACACCAGGGTACCCTGGGAAAACCTCCCTCTTGGAGGTGAAAAACCCAGCAACAAATTCTCAGTTTATATTATGTCAAAATCAGTAGAAGACTTACAACTTTGTACACACTTAAAGCAATATAATCAACAGATAATAATCTGAATTAGAGCACACAGTGAGATGAACAACACTCAGACTTTTCTGAAGGATTCCTGCTGTAGGTGATTGCTGATCAGACACAGAAGTGCAGATCCTTCGCTTGGCAGGAGGACAGATTGATATGGTGATTCGCTAGACATGAAGATGATTTATTGCATCAAAAGACACCTTCACTATCCCTGAGAGAGAGTTCGATGTCCTTGGATCAGGTCACTTGTTGAAGGTATAAGATCACTGCTTGCAGAAAGAATTCGCTAACCAAGAATGCTGCTCCAGGTTTGCTGATCAATGAAGCTGATCAATCAACAGCCTCAAGGAGAAGTTCGCTGCCCCTATACATGCATTTGTTGCCCTAGATAATGCAGTCTTCAATCTTGAATGAAGTCACTGATGTAGAGGAACCAATTTGCTGATTACAAGATAGTAGTCGCTGATTGTTGAACATATGTGTTTGATACTTGCAAAAGACGTCAAATATATATGTGTCCAATTCACCTAGACACCTCAGGTCGGCCCTTTCAACTTGGCGCCAAAACATAGGGTTAAATTACAAGTTACAACTATAGGGTCGGACCAATATAAATTCTGAGTTACATGTGATAGGGTCTGCCCTATTTCCATTTACAAGTTACAATGCCCATTATAGGGTTGGACTCATTTACAAGTTACATTAGTCATTATAGGGTTAGCCCTATTCACAAGTTACATCGCCCATTATAGGGCCAAACCAAATTACAAGTTACATAATGCGTTTGGGTCCAGCCCAGTACAAGTAATACTTATATTTGATCCGAACTAGCTATTATTTCAACAATTACTAGGAATTTAATTGGAAAAAATTATTAAAAATAGAAAAATGCTGCTCTTCCATCTAACATGACCCAAAAAAGAATGGCAAGCGAGAGAAAGACAAGGAGAGGGAGCGGGAGAGCAAGGTTTGAATCCTTTATTATGGTGGAGATGAAAATGATGAAAACTGTGAAGATGCCAATGTTTGGAAGGAGTGTTGGGGTGTACATGACGACAAGCTTCTTAATGACATCCTAGTGGAGGCCATATTGTAGGATACCCCCTCTGTTCAAGTGTCTATTGTTAGAGGGGGGTCTTCATAGGGTTTTGAGTTGGGCCTACGAAGGGGTTTTCTCTCCTAGTTGCATTTCCTCAAGCTAAACCTAATGTGCTTGGGGATAGGTCCTTGTAGGTTGTGAGTGTCAAGGGATTTGTTGTAGTTGGACCGCAATGTGAGGATGCTCTATGTGAGGGTGTGGATTTCACCTCTATGGAGATGGCTTTGGATGGGTCCCTGTTGTGACGTATTCACACATCGCACCATTGCAAATGGGGACCCCTACTTTTTGCTTTCTAGGGTTAGTTTTCTTGGCTTAGTCTTTTAGGTTCTTGGCTATTAATCTTTGCATTGGAGAATTTCTAGAGAGCTCATTAGGGTAGGATGGTTTGCTTGAGTTGAAATGTTTCAGTAGGCGGTCCAGGTCAGCATCTCTGTTGAAAGTTTCCTCTTAGTTACGCCTGGGTCTTGCTTCTAGGGTTGAGTCTTGATTGAGTTTGAGGGAGTCTTTGTATCATGTTAGGAGTCTTGCCTTTTGAGACCTATGCCATTGAGTCAAGTCAAGGATGCCTTGGACATTAAGTTGAGCAAATTTTTGATCATGGACAATGAGGAATTTGAGTGAGAACCTCAATTTCGCTCCCGACTCTCTCAAAGGGACAGGAGCGAAATCTTCCTTAGCTCTCTTTGCCCTCCGATTTTGGATAAAAACTTCATTTAAGGCATGGATTGGGAGGAAATTAGCTTGAATTCACCCTTGGAGATGCCTTGGACAAACTTAGACTTGGAAATTTGGAGAAAAGGTCAAGAATTTGAGCATTATTGCAAAATTCGCTCCTGACCCTTCCAAAGGGACAGGAGCAAATTTTCTTAAAACACCTATTTGCTCCTTGTTTGGGTTGAACTCTTTGTTCCTATGGTGTGATTAAGGGAAGATTAATGACTTATAAGGATTTGGGACCTAGAAGAATGCCCTTGGACCTTGAAAGAGTTAGGAATTTGGCCAAGAATGCAAAATTCACTCCTGACACTTCCAAAGGGTCCAGAGCGAAATTCCCCAAATGACCTAATCCCTCACTAGAAACATTGAATGGTGGTCATGCATGGCAAGAAAAGGATTCAAAAGTCAAGTCTAAGGTAAAGATGAGTGAAAAGAAGGAAGAATCGGGCCTAGAGGAACAAATTCGCTCTTGACCCTTCCAAAGGTACAGAAGCAAATTTCTCAAAAGCATGTACTTTCCTCCCAATTTTAAAGCAAATTGCCCTTAAGGTCTTTTCCTAAGATGGTTTGAAGCTAAACAAGCAAGCTAAGAGGAAACTTTATCAATGCCTAAGCCCTATTTACCAAATTTCGCTCCTGACCCTTCCAAAGGGTCCAGAGCGAAATCTTCCAAAAGACTTATTTCCTCACCAAAAGTATTGAGTGGACATCACTTTGAGAGTAAATTGGCTTGAGTATGATAAGGTAAGGGTGGAAAAGACAAGTCCAAGGCAAATTGAATGTGAATTGAGCCTAAAAATGCCAATTTCGCTCCTCATCCTTCCAAAGGGTCCAGAGCGAAATTTGCTAAACCTCTATTTGCTCCTTGTTTGGGGTTGAAATCTTGGTTCCTAAGGCATGGTTGAGAGAGGATTGATGTATACTTGCCTTGAGAAGTGGATTGGAGCAAAGGAAATGATAGAATTGAGACTAAATCACAAATTTCGCTACTGACCCTCTCAAAGGGTCCAAATTTCGCTACTGACCCTCTCAAAGGGTCCAGAGCGAATTTTATCTAAGCTCCTAACCCTTCCAAAGGGGTCCAGAGTGAAATTCCTAGGAGGTCTAGTGTTTTGCCTAGGCCCTTGAGTGAAACTTATTCTTGAGCATTTTTTGGAGGCGAATGATTTGATCTTGGTAAGGTAAGGTTGAAAATGAAGTCTATGTAAGGAAAATTGAGCAACTTTGTCAAATTTCTCTCCTGACCCTTCCAGAGGGTCCAGAGCGAATTTCATTATAGTGCCTGTCCTTGGAGAGGGTCCAGAGCAAATTTCATTTTAGGCTTGTCCTTGGAGAGGGTCCAGGCAAATTTCGTTATAGGGCCTGTCCTTGGAGAGGGTCCAGAGCGAATCTCATTATAGGGCCTGTCCTTCCAGAGGGTCCAGAGCAAATTAAGAAATGCTATGTTAGAATGAATATATCATGTATTCTTAATCATCTTTTGTTTGTTTTGCAGATCAATAAAATCAAGTTTGAGGGAGATCAGGCCAGGACAAGGGCGACCCCTTCAAGTTTCATCATCATCAAGGACACTTCAAATGCGTGAGAGAGGACTCAAAGTGCTTCCAGGTTGAAGGACTTAAAGTGTTCAAGGAGTTGCAAGCAATGGAGTTAACCATCCTCAAAGACCTCATTCTACCACATGGAGAAATCACAGGATGGCAGAAAAGAAAGATCTTATAAATACTTCAAGGCGACGAGAGCTACCAGAGGAGGAGTGACTTGATCGTGAAGAGGCTTCATCGAGCATATGAGAGCCAAGGAAAGGTACACCATTCATCAAGTACATCAAAGACGAAGGAGGATCGACCAAGGTCATCACAGAGCAAGTACTAGACAAGGTGGCATCCCAGTCACTATTCCTCCAATCAGAAGACTCCACATCAGAGTGTCCAGATTCAGTGAACCACACTTATGCACGAAGACACAAACTCTGGTGTACCTACCCCTGTTTCCTATTGGCTCTCATGCATTGAATGTAATTTTCTCATTGGCTAAAGGAGTTTATTATAACAAACCCTAATTAGGGTTTTCATCTTGTAATCCTAGCCATTGACTATAAATCAATCTAAGCCATTGAAATGTAAAGAGCTCTCTATATAAAGCTCTGGCTCTTCATTTGTAAAGGTTAATAGTTAGTTAATAGTGGTTAGAGCAACTAATAGTCAATAAGGAATAGTCAATAGAGAGTAAATAGCAATTAGAGTAGATTAGGAAGAGAAGGCAAGAAATTGTTGCCTTGATTGTAAATGAACTCCATTTTCATTGAAGTTATGGTGAAGTGTGTTGTTTCTTTGCAATATGCATGGTTTCTTGTCGAATCTTCATTTTAGATGATATATAATTAGATTGAATGAAGGAAGTTACTGAATGCACTCGCGTGGAATCCGCCTAGTCCAACCACTAGCCTCTTGCTGATTGTAAGGGCGCCTTGCGTGGTCAACTGGAATTGAATGAGCTTAATCTCGAATTGTTATGCATCTATTGTCCATGCATTAACTTGAATGGTGATCAGTGTTTGATGGTGTAACAATTTGAGCATATTCGAAACATCCCTTAGAAGATTGCACTGAGTTGGTGTCGAATTGTTCAACTTGATGGTGAGGTCCAACCCAGTAGGACTCCACCTAGTCATTCATCTATCTTCTTGCATTCTAGGTCTTAGAGTAGACTTCCTGAACCCTCAATCTTTTGCTCTTTTTTTTATCTCCCAGCTAGTAGATAGGACTCAAGTTCTAGCAGATTCAACGCTCAGGCAATCAAACGTAAGTCCCCTTGTGATTCTAGCAAAATCACATCACACCAACAGAGCTTATCCACACGTAGAGACCCTACATATAAGAACCTTGGAGTTACTTCGATTGATCCTTAGGCAAATCTTCAGCATTCGAATAACTTTGTTCAAGAGAGGATAAGATACCTTGGTATTTTATTCTGTGTTCGCATGTGCATAAAAAACACATCAATAGTCCCCTTTTTCATCTCCTATCTTGCAATTGCTACATGTTGGTGTTGCCATGATAGTCTAATCTATTGTCTAAGGTTTCTTTTGAACCTAAGAATGTTGGTTTTTCCAAGCCATTTGTGGATCCTATGCCTAGTGATGTTGTGCTTGCTTTTGGTTCTTGCTTAAGGATTCATGACACATTGGTCTATAGAGCTATTTATTCCTTGGATAATGCTCTCATTGGGAGGTTCTCTTGTGCTCACCTAAATATTGATGATGTCTATTGTTGGGCCTCGAAAAAATGGGGGTGCTAGTAAGATCTGGATGGATGCAATGTCGGATGCGTTCTTCATGTTCTCCTTCTAGTCCCTTGAGGAGAGAAAATGTGTTTTGCTTGGTGGATCTTAGTTTTTTGGCAAATATGTCCTTTTGAGAAGATTTGCTACTGGATTTGTTGTGTCCAAGGAAAATTTCAACTGGGTCCCTATTTGGGTGGCTTCCAATGCACCCTTTGGAATATTGGGATGAATAGATCTTTAGAGGTATTGCTTATGCTCTTGGTTCCTTTTTAGCAATTGACAAGGTCACTAAAGACATGAAACAATTGGTTTATGCCATATATTGTATTTGTGTTGAGATTGGAAAGGTTCTTTCTAATTTTATTAAGATTTACTCCAAGTTGGGTGTTTGGGAGAAAATTATCCTCTATAGAATTGGTATTTTTCCCACTCGTGTCATAATTTCAAAGATAAGATCCATACTCAGCCCCAAAAGTTCCTTGTTTAGGGAACTCATTGCCTAATGTTGGAAGAAATGATTTGGGATTCTAGGTGTGAGCCCTACTTGAAAATAGAAGGAATCTTCCCTAATGGACAAACATGATGCTGGGTGTCCTTCGATTGATGCTCCGAATTTAGCTATGGGCTTGGACCTTGCTATTGTGGATTGTATTGAGCCTTTGGCTGAGTTTGGCTCTTCAAAGAAACTTAAAATGAACCATTTGGGTCAAACTCCTATTCAAAGCTTCTTGGTTAGGTTCAACTTGAAACCTCCTTGAATGTGTTGGTTGTTCTTGCGCTGATTTTTAGATGCTAGGTTTGCTAGGGAATTTTGTCTGCTGATCCCTGCTGTTGGTTCTATCTCTCTTCTTTTGAGACAAGTTTTGTTCACCCTTTCGGCTGATTTGTAATTAGGTCCGTACCCTTCTCGTGTATTCGGATTCATAACTCCTGTCAAAAGAGTTTACCTTAATCAGAACACCCAAAAAAAAATTCATTTTTTTGTTTTTTAAATTAGTAGCATCCTAGTCATGATAAAGGGTGGGGCTGAGGGACAAAGCCCCTACCACCAAGCCCATATTAAATGCTTTGAGATCACACAAACGATCATGGCACATGCCATTTTTCATGATTTTATCATTTTTAACCATCCTCCAAAAGGCATCCAAAACCTTCAAAAAATGTTTGACTTTCATGCTTTTACATTTAACCAGACCTGGCCAAGGCTACTTGTTGAGACTTGTTGGGTACTCAATCATGAGTTCTCGAGACCTGTTTTTCTCCACTCACCTTAGGACTTGAGCAAGTCTTGTAATACTAGGTATGACATAGTTTATTAGCTGAATTGAGGACCATTTGATGTAACTCATGGCCCATTGATCGAATTGAGCCTTGGGGAAGTACATCTCTTTCAAGTGAGGACCATTTTTCTGTTCAAGTTGGTGTCTTGAATGATGCATCTAGTTGCAACATTGGCCAAGGGTTTACTGAGGTAACTAATGCTTGATTGATTAAATAGAATATTACTAGGGATAATTCATAAGCCCATTGACTGATCTAAGGTTTTCGCTGAGGAAAATTGTGAGTGCTGAATCGAGGGTTAGTTGAGCTAATTGCTCCATCAACTAATGTTAGACCTACTTGAAGTTACTCACAAGCCACTAGCTAAGTTTAGGGTCAATTGAGGTAACATATGGAGCAATGAAAGGGAAGAACTAACAATTGATTATTGTGGTTGTTTAGGTGGGGAGAAGGCCTCAAACAAAGAACAATGTATTGGCTGTTTACTTTCAGCCTATGTTTTAGGTTTTATAAGAGCCATGGCTGAACCCGAATCAATTTTCATTGAGTTTTGATCATGGGCTGGGTATAACTTGCATTCTCTCTTGATCTTGCCTCAAGCTCCTTGATTTGGCTTGGGGCAAGACCATAGGTGAACCTAGGGAGAATCTGCTTGGGACCCCAAAAAAATTTAATTTTGATGAAAACAAGCAAAAGCAAAATTCTCTAACCCCAACTAACAACTTTCCTTAGTCTCCATAAATGGTGAGGGGCATGAGGTTGCTACACAGCATCATTTTCATGGTCTAGTGAGTGGGAGTGGCACCAATGCTGCTTGTCCTTCCTATGAATTAGCTGATGACATTGATGCTTTGATGAAGAGCCATATGATGATTACTATTGATTTTAGATGTGCAAATTCAGTAAACATTTTGATTTATCTTTAATGTCAACAATTGACATTTAATTACCATTATCAGCTATGTTTTGTATTTAATTTTGTGCATTTTGTGCACATAATATGTATTTCTATATATTTTAAATATTTTATATATATTGGAAGGCCGAACCCAGGGAAAATAATCAGCAAACCACCAAAATCCACGCCTGTTTAGGAAACATAGCTTTCAGAACATTCAAAGATGCAAGGCTTGGTTGGGATAATTCATGGGCAAATAATAAATTAAGTCAACTGAACTAACATGCAACCTAATGACAGATAGAGGCTTTGCTAGGCTATCTTATTAGCCATTGACTTGGTTGAGTTTCAATCAAAGAAATTTCTGAGACAAATGAAGTTCTCATTGAAAGAACTTGTGGGGATATTGAGCTGAACTTAGAGCACATTATCATACTCTTAATTGTTGATTATACAAAAGTTGAAGTTGGTTGGAATCACAAATTAATGAGACTTCATAATGATGAACATGAAAGGATGCTTGTATTTGGATGTTGCTCGGTGATGGTAGTATTTTGGGCTAGATCTATTCGGTTTTTATATCTAACATTGGCCAGTTATGTCATTCCCCACCTAAAATGGGTCAGTTCGCAGCACACTTAGTAATAGAGGTGTTTTTAAACACCAAGTTAATATTTGTATTAAATAATAATAATAAATATAAAATTAAATTAAAGATTTCCAAATGTAATATGCTGGTTAGCCCCAAAGAGGATTCATCATCACATATGGTCAGCCTATCTTTGGTTGATTCCAAATAGGTATAAATAGGAGTTCTCTAGGCTCTTTTGGGGTATGCCAGAGTGTTTGGATGAATTTCATCATTTTGGTTGCACTTCTAGGATGCAAACCCTGCCAAGTATGAAGAGGTTAGATGAAAACCTAACCCCTTATAGCAATATTCCTTCAATATCCCGCAATTTAGTCCTCAGGTGTTGCAAGCTAGATGCTTAGAGTTGCTTTTTGGATTTTGGATGTTCTAATGGGTGTATGCCATGTTGGTCTTGGCATTTTTTGTGTTGTGTTTTAGTTATTTTTGGTCTTTGTACTATCATTCTCTCTTTGTTTCCTACAACGTATGTAATGTCATGATAGTGTGATGTATTTATGTTGAATAAAATGCAAAATATTGTGCATGTGCAGGGCCTCAATAGAACCCCAACTACATTATCTAATAAAGCATATTGAGTGTGCTTTTGTTATTGGGATTTTCCTGGAAGGGTTTCTTTCTTGGGTATATTTTGTGTCCTTTATGCTGTTAATCTACTGAAATATGTATAGATCTGTTTCCTCTTTCATTGTATCTCTCAAATGAGCGTGGATCTAGTTTAGTGTCCTTAAATCATATAAGACAGTCACAAATTCTTGTAACAGTTATGGATATGATTCATTAGGCTTATTATTTACACAATCTTAAGATCTCTGGTCAACCAATATCATGACTCAGAAATTCCATTCTACGTACCAATCTTGTATTTTAAATTTATGTTCTTAACTTATTTCTTATTGATGGATGAAAAAGATTTTTCAAATAATCATATAGAAAGATTGAATACTTTTTTGAAACTAAGTAATTGCTCCTTGATATAGAATTTAAAATTATTTTCCAAGGTTGTTTGATCAGGACATCTAAAGGAATGTTAAAATATAGAAATTTAAGTTGTTCTTTTTTGACTCACATATTCATGAATTGCAGATATGGTTGCTCAGCAAAAGCACATGACTTTGAAATTTATGCTCCTAATGCAACCTTTGAAGACCCCTTTATGAGTGCTAATGGGTAAATATCTTTTATTTGTGAATGAGTTGTTGAAAAAATGGGCTCTGTATTTGAGCAGTTTGAGATAAGGCATCATTCTTTTGCATTGAAATGGTTGTGTTTCATACACTCATTGTCCTGGGTATGTTTTGGTTTCGCAGAGTAAAGCAGATCAAGTCAGCCTTCTATTCCATTCCAAAGGTGCTGTTCGACAGTCCCCATATTTCCTGTTTTCATCATTTTCCAGATTACATCCCTTGCTTTTTGAAGTTCTGCAAACTAGATTTTGAGAACCAAAAATTGTTTGAAATTCACTAGTGACTTTTTCATAATGAATCAACATATACATACTTGATCAAGTACCTGCTAATTTTGTACCTATAAAAATTTAATATACATAATGAATCAAATTGAGAGACAAGGATATAAATAAGACTGCTTTCAAATGTCATTATAGACATTCTGAATTTCTGGTCATGCCTTTCGCATTGACCAATGCACCTACTACATTTCAGTTGTATATGAACTATGTATATAACAAGCAGTTGTGAACATTAGTATTTGTTTACAGCAAGACATGGGAGGATCACCTTTGGCACATTGATGAGGCATTGGGTATTATGGAAGCACAATCATTATTTGCTAAGGCCTCTAAGTGTGTATTCAGAATCATTGAAGTTTTATACTTGGGAAATGTGATTGGTGCTAATGGAGTTCAGGTTGAACAAGAGAAGATTCAGGCAAATCCTTGATTGGCTGCCACTAAAGACATTGACACATCTTAGAGGATTACTTGAACTATGCAATTACTACATGAGGTTTGTTAAGCGGTTTTCACAGTTGACAGCACCCTTGACAGATTTGACTAAGAAGGGATCATTCTCTTGGATGAATGCAACTTAGCAAGTATTTGATTGACTTAAGAAGATTGTGAGCACTTGCCCAATATTAACACTTCCTGATTTTTCTCAACCCTTTGTTTTAGAATGTGATGCATCAGGAGATGGGATTGGAGTTGTGCTTATGCAAAATAAGCACCCTATAGCTTTTGAAAGCCAAAAAACTCAAAGATGCAAAAAGGCACTATTCCACTTATGACAAGGAGATGCTCACAATCATGTATGCCTTGGTTAAGTTTAGATAGTATCTGGTTGGAGGGAAGTTTGTATTGAGAACTGATCACAACAACTTGAAATAATTCCTTGAGCACAAGGACTTGAATGAATGTCAATAAAAGCGTGTAAACGAAATACAAGCTTATGACTTTGATATTGTGTATGTAAAGGGGAAGAGAAATGTGGTAGCAGATGCTTTGTCTAGGAGACCCACTTTATTCTCTATATCTGAGATATTAGCTAATTGGAAGGCTCACCTCTCAGTTGAGTATTCCAAAAATACCCTTGCTAGTGAGATAATGGATGGGAAGATTCAAGACAACAAATACAAGGTTCTGGATGACATCATTTTTTACAAGGACAGGGTTTATTTGGTACCTAAGTAATTTTGTCAAACATTGAGAACGTTTTAGAAAAAAATTGGTGAAGTATATTACAACCTGTTGTGACCATTTCACAATATCACCCCATCAAAATGAGGACCCCCTCTTTACTTCAAGTCCTAGAATCCTTTAGCATGGTATCTCTGGGAAATTTGAGTGAGTGGGGTCAATGTTGTCATATATGGTGGCAACAATTTGACTAGAAGGTGTCAAATTGAGTATCAGCTTGAGCATGACAGACAAAGAAAGTTCAATAGATGCATCTCTTGGATGAAATTTCACCAATTATGCGAGTTTTCCTTGACATTCAAGAGATTTAATTACGCTTGACTGAAAGGAAGGTTGCGAAGGCAAAATTTAGCTAAGTGCATGAAAATTTCCATTGCCCCTTGATTGGAGCGAACTGCACTTCCTTTGCCATTGGCAGAAAGTTCGCTCACTTCCATTGCCTATGGAAGAGAGCGAACTGATTCCTCTTGCATATTTGAAGATGATTTAATGAACATGAATGATGGAGAACAAGATCTTAGACATTTCTAATGCTTTACCTTGCATGGAACCTCACCTTTGCTCATTAGAAGGATTGAATTGATGGAATAAGTGTTGAAAGTGCAAACTTCGCTTACTTCCTTTCCCATTGGAAGGGAGTGAAGTGACTTCCCTTGCCAATGGAAGGGAGCGAAATGGCTTCCTAGGCATCCTTTGATGATAATTTGATGAATCTTTGCATATGGAGACTAAAACCTTATGGCTCTACTTGATGAAGCAGGACGAATCGACAAAAAAATTTGAAAGGGCAAGCTAGAATGTGCAACATCGCTCACTTCCTTTGCCAATGGAAGGGAGTGGTTCCCTCATAGCCACGCCCAGCATCACAAGCAAATACATTTGGGCACCAAAAATTGAATTTGAAAAGGGAAATTGTGTTAAGTAATTGTCAAGTAGGCCACCTTAAAAAGATGATATTAATTTTATTTAACTAAATCAGGCCGGCCTTTAACCTAAGAGACACATCCTTTCCTTCAAGAACATATAAATGCTAAGTCGAATTATTCATTTGATCACAAATTCAAAACAATTTCCTCCTTCAAACAGTGAATTAGAGTGCAGAGCAGCAAATCCTAAGAGCAGAGGTAGCGAATCTAATCAACAAGGGAAGCGAACTTACTCAGCAAAGGAGCAGATTTACTCATAGGAGAAGCGAACTCCATCATAAAGATAGCAAATTTAGCCATCAAAAGGGGCAAATTTCATCAAGTGTAAGGCAGATTCATTGATCCGCCTTCAGCATCAGCAAAATACACAAGCATTTGCAGACATATCTTTGATTGGGAACATCAAACTAAGGTTAAAATCATCAAAATTCAGAGGTATGTGCAATGAACAATTGGTGCAGGTCTGATTAATGCTAAATTTTGATCATTTTTATTAAAATTGGACCTCTTTCATGTCATAAATTCAGTAGGTGAAGTGCAGATAGTAAGGAAATTAGTGATACTAAATCATGCATTTTTATATTTGCTTAGGCTTAAGATAGATTTGAGTCAATATTATAGCCATTTATTGTCATTTCTAAGGTCTCATAGGTGTTGAATCAATAATTAGCATTCTCTCCACCATAACCCTAACTTAGACAATTCTCCTAGGTGAAGAATGACAACACCAGAAACTAGTGGATCCGGCACACGTCAAGCACTTATCAAGGAAGATCAAAAGGGTGAAGTGCTGGAGACTAAGATCACCTCCCATTGTAGCAATGTGGGAGATACCAATCTTGGAAAATTTGATTTCAAGAGATTCTGAAGCTCATCATATACAAGCAAAGCCACAGCGACAAAAAAGAAGATGATGGACAGTGGAATCATCATGGCAGCTGGCTTCCCTCCCACCGTCCGATGTTATGAATTGATGGTCGAATGTCCTGAGCACTATGATTCCCTCACAAGGACTATAGTGGCACCCGATGGAAGAGTACTTGCCTACCTTTTAGAAGCAGCTATCAGTGAAGCCTTCCACCTACCTGAACCGAAAGACATGATCTATAAAAGCATAGAAGGAGCTAAGGCAGTTTATGAGGATGATCCAGAAACATTGCTTGGGAATCATCAACAAGTATTGGCTATTGAAGAGTAAACCCGAGAATTTGGTGCCTGGTTCATTCAGTTCTCGAAGTTTACCTACATAAGGATTCAAGGTTGCCCTTCCCCTCCTTACATGTTGCCACGCTATCCGACAGATAGGGTAGTGCTACTTGAGTTGGTAAGGCAGTTGGCGGCATATGTCAAGGTACAAAGGCATAAACATGGGCCCAACATTGCTTTCCCCATTTCACTTGGAAATTTGATAGAAGTTTGCCCCTCTCTACTTGTGGCTGACAGTGCTGAAGAAGAATTATCTCTCTATTCACTCACACCATTTGCTCCTAGGGATAACTTTGATCCTTATGATAATATAAGGGGAGTTACTGGGAAGAAATACAAGCATATATGGCAGTTGGAGGACTTTTGGATGAATGCTCAAAATAATTTTGAAGTGAAAAGAAGGATGCATTCTAGACTACCTCTTGACTTCATTCGGAAGTGCAAAGTCTTTAGTGTTGCCGATCAAGCACAAGATAGCGGCAAGTGTCTCCAACCCACTTATGAAAAGGAAGACAAAGAGATAAAGATCAATTGGGTTGAGATGGAAGTCACAGATTTGAAAGACTTGATGAAGCAAGTCTTAGCCTACACATGCCAATGGGTAGATGTCCAACATCAGAAGTTGAAGGAACAAAATATGACAATGACATTTAACTTAGAAACAAGAGTGGATGATGAAGAAGATGCAAGTGCAAGTGGAAGCGCTTCTCAATCAACTCATTCTAAAGGTTCAAAGAGAAAGGACTCTCATGGAGAAAAAGAATCATGAAGAAAGAGACATAAGTCAAATTCTGGTCATCCTTCTAATACTTTTTCCAAGCACGAGGAAAAGATGAATCCAAATAAAGACCATGAGAACCAAGGACTTGATAAGGATTTGAGTCATGAGGTGAATGAATCCATGGAATCCACATTTCAGAATGACAGAAGTGAAAGGCGAGATAAAGGAAAGCTATCACAAGGTCAAGAAGATCTTGCTCCTCACATACAAGTAAGTGATGAAGATGAAGGAGAAGATAACGATGAGACAACTTCCCCTCCTAGAGATGAGCAATTGCCTGAGGAAACACAAGTGGGAGAAGGAAGATCATCTATCCCTGCATGGCTTAGAGAGAGACCTGCCAGAGAGGTGATAGCAGTGGATGAAGAACCAGTAGGTGACTTGGCTAGTCTCCTAAACCGGACTCAAGAGATCACTGAGAGGAAGAAGGCAACCATAATGTCTAAAGTAATAAGGGATGATACAGGTTCTTGAAAGATACAAATCGCCACCCCTGTGGTTGATAAATTTGAAGATGAAATCACAGTGGAAGAATATGACATGGAAACTATTAATTTGGGTCCGCTTACCACTGAGAAAGCATTAGGTGATATGAATGATTCAGTAAAGACAATGCATGATATGCTTAGGATGGAAGTGGAAAAGAATAGGAAACTGGAGAGAGAGAAGTAAGTGCATGGGGAAATTACTTCCAGCAATTCAAGGAACCGTTGAGGCAGCATGATCCATCAATTACACCACCACCATTGCTTCCTCCAGAATCAAAGGATCATGCGGAGAAGATGAGAAATTCAACACAATTGATGGATGCATGGATAGACAAATCCTCCACAATGGCTAACAGGTTCATAAGAGACATGATGAAGACACTTGATAGAGCTATAAAGGTTCTTGGGAGAACTCAAGCTTTCGTGGAGACATTTGTATACTTTTGTCTACACTAGAGACATCACTATCTCAGTCTTTCAAGAAATAAGGAAGACATCTAGGCAAGTTTTGGTAAAGGAAGGAATAATGAAGGATGGGCCATCACTGAGCTTTCTACATTGGGCAAGCTTGCTTCGCATGAGGAAGGTCATTTTTTAAGATATCAATAATGGGTGCAATCAAGGTGAAGAAACCGTCCACCTCATTCATGATAAGATTGTAGAAGTAGCACAAATCATTTTTGAGAAGAAGATAGATCCCGTAATGCATATAGACACCAACGAATTAGAAGAAAGAATAAAGGTCATCTTCCATGGAACGGATGGGTCGATCACGAAGAAGCAGTTAGATGATGTGCATGCACTGATGGTATTGGTTAGCAAGACAAGAGATCTTGAGCCTGGATGGAATACCACCATCGCCACAGCCTTTGAAGAAGTCATCCACTTAGAAGAGCAATTGAAGAACTTGCCAGCAGCTCGACAACTGAGATTGAATGTATGACGACCAGGTTCATTGAATATGCCAGAAAGGAAAAGGAAAAAGGGAACAAAATTCTAGACGACAACTTGACGTGATCCTATGTGGCAATTCATTTTCTTATTGGAGGATGCTTCCTCGTTATGTGTGCCGATTGATGTCACTTTCTCATTGGCTGATATTTTTGATGATTCTTATCTAAATAGGATTTTGATTGTTATCGAACCCTAATTAGGGTTTAGGTGGTGAAGTCTTAGCCTTTGATCTTCATATGATCTTGGCCATTCATTGTATTTGGGAGTGCTATATAAACTCTCATTTCATTTGTAAAGGGATTAGAGAGAAGAGAAAGAGATTAGAGAAAGAGATATTAGAGATATAGAGAATAAGAGAGATAAGAGAAGGACTTGATCAATTGTTGCTATTTTTCTATTGGATTGATAAAGACATTGAATTTGTGGTGTTTCTATTCAATCCTTGAAGCTTCTTGCATAGTTATTCATCTTCTCAAATCAATCTTTGGAATTAGTTTAAATATTTAAGTTGAATGATAGCATGTTGTGTTGATTCATGGTGAAACTCCTAATCCATACCACTAGCAATTTGTTGATTGCAAATTAGCCTTGTGTGGTCAACTGGAATCCTTGAAAGCGCTTTTAGTTCAATTGTTACCCAATTATTGATATGCATTTGATTTATGGTGTCCATGTTTGGTAGTGATTTGAAAATCATTTGATATCCTTAGAAGATCACATTGGCCTTTGTGGAGTTGTTTTTGCATGTTGAAGCAAAGCCTAATTGAATTTCACTAAAGCCGTCCTTCATTCTTGCATTCTTAGGTATAGCTTGGTTTCTCTCAATCCTTAGCTTTTGCACTTTTTTTATTTTATCATTAGAAATAAAAGTAGTAAATGGGAAAGAGCTTCATTGCATATCATCCGTAAAGCATTCCTTGAAGACAAGATATCCATCTCGTAAGAAACATATACGTAAGGCCCCTTGGAGGAACAACAATCACAACAACCAACTGTGCTTATCCACACGTCGTGACTCGACATTAGGAACCTTGGAGTCTTCCAATTGATCACGAAGTTTAGCATTTGGGAGGACTTTGATCAAGAGAGGATAAGCTACTTTTGGGTGTTTTATTTGGTTTTCGCATGTGCCTAAAAAACACATCAACACAACCCCTAACAATTAAATACCTTAGAAAGATTGCTCCGTCTTGATACATTACAATAACATGTCTTCTTTTTCAATCTGTTGGTGCAGGGGCACTTAGCAATTTTTGTTGAATTTGTTTCCAAGATGTTGGAATCATGTTTTTAGTTTTGTAATAAGGCCAGGAGGCCATTGAATGTGTGCTCAAATGACTGTAAGGGCCTGTTGACGTGTATTTTATACACAATCATACACAGAATAAAATACCAATAGGCATCTTATCCTCTCTTGAGAAAATAGTCTCTAACTGCTGAAGATTCGCGTAAAGGATCAGTTAGGTAGACTCCAAGGTTCTTTTAGTGGGGTCTCCACGTGTGGACAAGCTTTTTTAGTGGTATGATGTGATTTGCTGTTTCCTCCAAGGGGTCTTACGTATTCAAAGCTCGAAGATTTTACTAAACTAAAGGAACTTTCAAAAAAAAGCAAAAGATAGGGTTTAAGAGGTCTAATCTAGCCTAACCCTATGAATGACTTAGCATGGACGAGATTTGGCAAGACTCAACCAACTTCAATTTTGCCATAAGATAACAACTCAATTGAAATTAGTGCGATCTTCTAAGGTAATATAATGGTATTCAATGCATCAAAGACCAAGGACACTACTACGAAGGTACATATCCAAGACACAATGATAATTGAAGATTAAGGACTCAAAGTGTTCTCCAGTCGACCACGCAAGGCGTTCCTACAATCAGCAAGAAGCTAGTGGTTTGGATTGCGAATCCTACCAAATATCAAATCTCACACTTAGTCTTTCAAATTAACAATCTACTTCGATTGAGCATGATTCAAGTACGCCAAACAACCATGAAGATAACTCAAGAAATTTGCAACAAAACACCATAACTTCAATATTTTATTGATTTCCAAGTCATCATGTACAACAATTGCTTGAATTTCTCTCTTCAAGGCTCAATCTTGCTACAAAATAAAAATTGCTTCTAACTCTAATCTTTCTTACATCAACTATTGACTCTTGCTCTATTGACTATTATCTGACTATTACCAAATGAAATGAAAAATGGGGGTATAAATAGCATCCCCAGTTACAATGAAAGGTCCAGATTGAAAACAAATCAATGGACAAGATCATGACACCTAAACCCTAATTAGGGTTTGTTACAAATGACCTCCTTTTTACTGAACAATATTAAATACATAGCCAAATATTAAATTCGGCACAAAAACCTAGGAGGTATCAACCAATGAGAAATAAGATGTCATGTCACCTGTAACAACCTTTCATCTAGAATCTTATTCCCTTTCCAATTCTCTTTCTTAGCATATGCAATAAATTTTGTTCACGATTCCTTCGATTTCTGTGATTGGAATCTCGGGAAGATTCTTGATACTCTCTTCTAAGTGGATAACCTGATCGAATGCATCTAGAAGAGCTGCGTCCCAAGTAGTTTCAAGTTCCTTCGTTCTATCAATCAGGAGCATGGTGGCATACATCTGATCCTACTGCTCATCTGTAACATCTGCGTCCTTGCGAAAGATGATCTTGATTCTATCCTCAAATTCTTGCATATCCACATCTGTCTCGACCTCGATCCTTCTGCCAAGAATGGTACGAAGTACCTCAAATACTCTGTCCTGGATCGGATTGATCACCTCCTCAATTTGGCTACATCTAACACTGATGTCCTCGAAGAGAACACTCTTTATATGGAGTAAGGTTGACCACTGAAACAAACTGTGAGAATCACCTTCTAAGATCCTCTCCTGCGCTAAAATTCTTCTGGATGTGTGTCTTATAACTTTCAAGACAGGGATGGTAACGTCCTTGGTATGGGCAAATGCAGCTACTATTACCATCAATCTATGGATTATCTCAAGAACTTGGATAGCCTGATGAGTGATCTTCGACATCCTTGTAACAAACTCTATGGCCACTGTATGAGATCTATCCATCCAACTACATGTACGCTGGACCAGGTTCCTGAATCTCTCTGCTTCATTGATTGATTGAAGGGGCAATGCTTGCACTGGTGATCTAACTGGATCCTGACGTCCCAAAGGTTCATTGATGTGACTGAAATATGTCCTCCATGCACCGACCTCTCTCTCAAGCTTTCTATTCTTTTCCACTTCTTCTCTAAGCTTGTCTTTCAATGCTTCAAATGTGTCGGTAGCATCATCCATTGTCTGCTCTGCTGTGGACGGTCCTAACTCAATAGTCTGTATATGATAGTCCTCTGCTAGGATCTCACCCTCATATTTATCTGCTGCCGGTGTAGCTATCTGCAGTTTTCTGGATCCAGTCTCATCTCGAATCATCTTGGACATCTTTGTAGCCTTCTTCTTCTCTATTATCACATGTGAACGTCCAACAAGGCTTTCTAAATCAATTGCACTGTCTTCGTCCTCTACGACGATCACCTTAGTCAATCTTTCTTTCAACCAATCTGGGATATTCGATCTTGTTTCTTGAACTTGAATCTCTTTATGTACTATTTCTTCTTCTCTGGGAGGAGATGTCATTTCATTATCATCATCTAAATCATAGTCTTGGAGAGATCCATCGGATGAAACATGCTGTGCCCGTCCTTCCTCCTGCCTGTCATTCTGTACCATAGACTCCATGGACTCTTCCACTCGAATCGTTCTATCCTCTGGTCTGGAAGAAGTACCTGGTGTTTGATCTTTGTTGGCACCTTGCTTTTTCTTGGAAGGCTCTTTCTTTTCTGATCTTTCCTTTCTCTTCGAACCTCTCGAATGGAGATTGCCCTCACTGGCACATCGAAGGTTACCTTCACCTGAATTCCTAGGATTAAGATTGCCTTCACTCATGCTTGCTCCACCTTCGGCTGGTTTCTCTTCCAAAGTAAAAGACATAGCTATGCCTTGTTCTCTCAACTTCTGATGCTGAACGTCTACCCATCTGCGAGTACAAGACAAAACTGGTGCCATCAAATCATCTAAATCCACGGCCTCGGGCTCATTCCAATCCAAACTTATTGTTTTGCTTTCTCTATCATAGGAAGACTGGATGTGCCTGCCATTGTCCTGAGCTTGGTCGGCCACTCTGTAAATCCTGCATTTCCTGATGAAATCCAAAGGCAATCTAGAATGCATCTTTCGTTTCACTTCAAGATCATCTAGGAGGTTCATCATAAAATCTTCAATTTGGTGCTCATGTCTAAATCTTCTACCGACCGTCTCCTCTAAATGTCCATGTGGATCAAAGCTCTCTCTCCAGCAAAAGATGAAAAAGAATACAAGGCTAACTCCTTCTCTGCGTCATCCATGGCTAAGACATTAGGACATAGCTCAACTGAATTACCCAAAATAATAGGTACCTGGACTCCATTCTGATGTCTGTGTCTGAATGCCTTCACATATGCTGCCAACTGCCTTGTTACTTCAAGTAACACAATTCTGTCTGTCGGGTACCTCGGCAACATGTATGGAGGTAAAGGACATCCATGCACTCTAATGTAAGTGAACTTGGGAAACTGAATGAACCAAGCACCGTACCTCTTGATGAACTCCTGGGCATCCTGAGATAATCTGTTGTGAATTCCACCTTGCAACGTCCTTGTGATGTTCATCGTGAAAGTATCATTGACTAACTTGTAGTTCTTCCCTGGCGGATGATGCAAGTAAGTATAGGATTCACAAGCTCTGACCTCGCCGGGTCCTCTTCCAATCACTCCTCTGTGAGGTAGTCCTGCGTACTCAACACTCCTGATCAAAGCATAGATGACGTATGAACTCATGTGGAAGGACTTAGTAGCCCTGAGTCTCCTCAACTGTACGTCTAAGCAATGGCTAATTATCCTAGCCCAATGTATTGTACCCTTTCCTTGAACAATCACCTGGATGAAGTAGAACATCCACTTCTCAAAATAGAAGGCATGAGGTGCTCCTGTAACTCTGTTGAGCATGGTAATCAAATCTCTGTACTCCTCCTGGAAATCAATCCTGTGCGGTGTGTTCGGTACCTTGCTTAGACGGGGACGACTCTTAAGTAGCCAGTTCTTATTGATTATGCTTAGGCAAGCATCTGGATCATCATCGTACACTGATCTGGCTCCTTCAATGCTCTTGTATATCATGTCCCTGTGCTCTGGAAGATGGAAAGCTTCACTTATAGCTTCCTCTGAAAGGTACGCCAAAGTGTTTCCCTCATTGGACACAATTGTCCTGGACTGTGGATTGTAGTGACGGGCACACTCGATCATCAACTCGTGGCACTGAATAGCTGGAGGAAAACCGGCCGCCTTGATGATGCCACTCTCGATTATTCTCCGGGCGACAGGTGATGGCTTGCCAATGTAAGGGACCTCTCGAAACTTCTTCGTGCTAAAGTTCCCCAAGTTGGTATCTCCAATGTTGCTCCACTTTGACACGATCTTGGTCTCCACTTCTTCGGTCTTCTGATCTTCTTTCATGAGAGCTGAGCGACTGGTGGATGCTCCCGCCTTCAGGGTCGCCATACCTACACAACATTTCATTATAAGAACTTGATTTTGCAATAAATAACATGGATTAGAGAGAGAAGTTTTTAGGTAACGTCATGATAAGTCTCTAGAGTTATCATTTCCTAAAAAACAACGATTGAACTAGGAAATTCGAAATTCAAAACTTCAAAATTTGAAATATGACGATGAATGAATGAAACAATAAAAATTAAATTGCCATACCTCAATAGAGAGCTAACTCTAGAATGCAAAAAGGAAAAGATCGCCTAGGCAAAATTGAAGTATAAATGATCTTCAATATTATCTCCTCAAAAGATCAATTTAGCCACCTTTGGATCTCAACGTGATCTCCAAGTCCTCAGCAAGTTCGCTCAAATGGATCCTCAAGTTCGCCCAAACAAATCTTCCAAGTCTTGCGCCTTTGTCGTGGTCTTCAATCCTTGGGAAATTCGCTCCAATGAAGTCTTCAAAATATCGCATCACCCTTTAATAGACTTAGTGCCACCTTTGGTTTAAATTCGCACCACACACATGAAACACTTCGCACTATCTTCGCTTTTCCTTAATTCGCATGTAGAGGGCAAAAATGATTATGTGAAAATGATATCTCTCACCCTCCATATATAGCGCTTGTATCCATTTATCCCTTAGGCCGACTTGGAGATAAAACCACTTTTTAAAATGATTTTTAAATTAAAATGACAAGGCCGACCTCCCTTTGTAGCGCGCTTCAAATTCGATTTTTATTAATTAATTAATTAATTATTAATGCCTTACGTTTTTTAATTTGCAAATTTCGATTTTAATAAAGGCAAAAATAATTAATAAAAGATCAACGCCATATTAAATGCTAATTAAATTAGATTTTCAATTTTATCGAACTTAGCATTTAAGGAAATTTGAATTGTTTATTTGGCGCCAAAACTATGAAAACAAAGGGGACGTACCTCATCGCTCTGGTCCCTTGGAGAGGGACAGGAGTGATTCATTATTTTGTCTTGATTTTTGCATTTTCTACGTTCAACTCCTTCATCTCCACGTCCAAAATCGATCATTTTATCAGGTTCTTCAAATTTGATTGCCTTGCATGCGTTCATAAGTGCCCTTGGGTGTTCATCGCCCTGGTCCTTGTCCAAAGGACAGGAGCGATCTTCAAATTTCCACGTTCAATATGCATCTTTGACCTTCGATCTTTCATTGTGATGTTTTCCAAACGCCATCCCTTGCCTTGCTTATCCTCGCCTTGCCTCGTTTTGAAGGAACATGAATGCTCTTGATAGGATCGCCCTGGTCCTTGTCCAAAGGACAAGAGCGATGTGAGTCTTTTAGCTTGACTTAGCAATGTTTGGACGTTCAAAACTCTTGCATGTTATCTTCAAACGATGCCTTAGACCTTATATAGCCTTATGAAGCCTTGACTTAGCACGAACTTGGGGCAAAATTGAGAATCCAAAGCAAATCGCCCTGGTCCCTTGGAGAGGGACAGGAGCGATATGGTCTCCATGTTCAAAACGATGATCATTTTACGTTCAAAATTTCTGTGTATCATCTTCAAAAGGCACGATGGACCCTCTAAGACCCAGCAAAATCTTGTCCTTACGTAAATCTTGCATGAAATGACCAATATACTTGACATCGCTCTGGTCCCTTCCTGAGGGACAGGAGCGATCTAGGTCTTAGTGTGCAAATCTCCTCATTGTGATAACCTTTAAGCGCTTGTGCTTGATGAAGACGCCTTGAAATGTCCTTCGCCACCTTGTCTTGACTTGGATCGATCTTAAACTTAAGTAAAAGGCAATATAACCATTGCATTGCCCTGGTCCCTTGGAGAGGGACAGGAGCGAACTACCTCTTGTGGCTCTTATTTCACTTTGTCAGGTTCCAAGTTTATATTCAACGGACTCGTCATGCTCTACTCCATTCGTCCATGCCTTGACATTGTCTGCAACTTGGCCAGAAAATCATTTATACCAAAAATCGCTCTGGTCCCTTCCTGAGGGACAGGAGCGAACTGGGTCTAAGCACTCTTGTGGACGTCTAAAAAATCTTCAATTTGTATTCAACGCGTTCATCTCATGTTTTCCCTTGCCTTTGTACGTAAACTTGCCTTGATTTTAGCCTGGATTTTGCCTAATGAAGGACATCGCTCTAGTCCCTGGGAGAGGGACGAGAGCTACAAGGTACCTCGCCCTGGTCCCTTGGAGAGGGACAGGAGCGATTTGGTCATTCTAGGTCATTCTCCTTCATTTTTGCATCTCAAATTATATTCATTTGGTAAAGCATCTTCCTTTGGACCCTTTCAAATTATCAAGTCATCGAAATCTCGCAAGGACAAGGCAAAATTGAATTTATAGCTCCGGTCCTTCACTGAGGGACAGGAGCGATTTTACTCCTGGAGGCATTTCTGTGCTCATGAAAATCTTCAATTTATATTCAATGGAAAGATCTCGCCTCTCTCTATCATTTCCAATTCGTAATTCATCTTGACCCTGCAGGAATAGTAAGATATTTGAGAACGAGCTCCCGTCCTTCACTGAGGGACAGGAGCGATTTTGCTCCTACAGGCCAAAATATCATGATTTTACACATTTTATCACTTCACAAGGCGAAAACAAATCATTGGAAATACCTAGGATCAAAAATCAAAAAGGTCAAAATTTGGTCAAAAATATTCAATCGGACAAAAATTCACATTTCACTTTCAACACTTAGACAAATTAAAGCTCTGCATCAACATTCCAATTGAAAATTAGACCATTCTGGCAAATTTATTTCATTCAAAATTTGCATCCTAGAAAAGGAAGCTCAAAAGATCTCAAAAACGACTGGATTTTGGCCTGAAAAGACAAAAATAAAAACCCTAAGGCTTGACCCTAAATCCAGACGACTAACTGACTAACAAAATCCTAAAAACGAAAGCGAAAACGAACGAAAAACAAGCAAAAAGAGGGGGTCCCCATTTGCGATGGGGCGATGTGTGAAATGGTCACAACAGGGCCCTAAGAGACTTTGTTTGGCCAATGTTGGCATGTGAGCTCTGAAGGGTGCCATGTAGAGCACTTGATAGGATAAGTTGTTTTTGGGTTAATATAGGTTGGTTGATGTTGTTTTGAAGTTGTTAAGGTCATACGAGTCAGTTGAAAATGACCAAGTTTGAGTTTGAGCAAAGTTGCTCACCTATGCAACAAATTGCAAAAGTTGCAAAAGTTGCTCACAACAACTTTGGAACATTTTCAGACACCAGCGGTTAGTTGATTGACACAATCAGTTGTGAGCGTTTGTAACTACTCCAAGGCCAGTATAAGGCTTGGAAAGGCCGATGATAAACAGTTGTTGTCGTTGTTGTTGAAGATCTGAAAGCAAATAAACAATTTTGGTTTCCCATTTGGTGTGTTCTTCCGAGTTTTTGCTGTTCTTTGCAAGTTTGTACGACCTGTACGGATTGAGAATCCCAAAATGGGGTCATGGATCATTAGACTGGTGTCTTACCTTCATTTTTTTTTTATTTGGAGTCTTGAAGTGTTGTAGGTTGTAAATAATCTTCATTTTGTTGCAGGCGGGTTCAAGAGCCCTAACAACCAGGGTTTTGAGAGCAAAATTGCTCCAACCTAATGTTCCATGGTGGATTTCCTCTCTGAAACCTTGTGGAATGTTAGGTTGCAATGTATTCTATGTTTTCTTTTTGGTTTTGAGACAGGGGAAGCCAAATCAAAGATTTGCCACCATACCCTAAGCTTGGCACGTTGAGTTGGCATGCGTTAGGAATCATGGATAACGGGCCCTAATTGGGTGAATCCGGTGGGTGGAGATGAAGTATGATTGGTTTGGAATTCCATATGGAAACACAGATCCCAAACTATCATCAATTCACTCAGGCAATCAGACCGGTGAAGGAGTTTTGATCAATCCCTATTTTAAGGCCTAGGAAGGGACAATTAGGCCTAGTTAACCGGTAAGGGTTAGATTTGTTAACGACAAAACCCACCTCCGGTTTTGAGATAATGTATGTAAACCCCAAAAGGGTGTTTGGAACGTAAAAGAGTTCATAGGGTTGTTCAGGAAGTTTAACCGGTGAATGTTGAATACCTCGTTTACAAGGCTACTAGAATTAGGTCTCCGGTTAGGCCTAAAAGTGCAATTTGTTTGTAAAACACCAAACCGGTAAGTGTCAAAAGCTGCTGAGCAAGGAGTAGGGTTGGGAATCCATCCAAAATCATCCATCCTAATGTGTGTAGTGTGGGGAATGAAGATCCTGTGGTAGAAACTCTTTGGTTGAGTGTGAAAGGGAGTGGGAAAACAAGGTCTCCTAAGCAAGAAAAGGGAACTCGCAAAACAAGTGCTTATCCTAGCCTAAGGACCTTGGGAAGGTCAGAGAGGGTAAGTCTTGCAGACCCTTGGAGGGTGTGACGTGTAGAATCATTGGATGGTTCTTGTGCAGCTTGGAGGAGATACCTAAGATAAGGTAGCCCAAATCGGTGAGAGTCAATCCACTCTACATCATCTATCCATTCATAAAAATTGATAAGGCACCACCATATTGGCTTGCCCATTAATATGTAATGGGCTGCAATTAAATATCTTCAAACTTCATTTCCTTGGTGAATAAGGTGGTGTATACCTTTTCATCTCTAGGACTTGTATACATTGTATGTGCCTCATTTATTCTCTTAACCATTTCTTGCTAATATGGTGATCTTATGAGATTGCGAGAAAGCCCATTGGTGTAAATAAAATGAGCAATGCGTGACATGCCCCTTACCTCATCTTCAAATGAGATTTCTAATGGGCTAACATCCTGTTGTGACGTTTTCACACATCGCCCCATTACAAATGGGGACCCCCACTTTTTTCTGCTTTCTAGGTTAGTTTTTGAGTCTTTTAGCTATTTGCCTTTCATTTGAAGAAGTGTAATTGACAAGAGCCAATTAAGTCAAGTCTCTCTAATGAGGTTAGTCAGTTTTCAAGGTTTAGGAAGTGAATGGTTCACATCTTTGCTCGCTCTAATGGAAATGAAATGAGAAAATTTGGCTAAGGCATGGAAAACAAGCTAGTCATTCTAGGCTAGAAACCTTGTCATTCTAAGTTAGAAAGCTATCCGTTCTCGGCTAGAACACCACTCATTCTAATAAGCTAGAACGCATTGTACTTTGACCAAATGCATCTTGTCCTTTGACCACGATGATCCATGGATAGAGCGATCTAAGCTAAGTCCGCCTTGAGATGAGGAGAGATGATGTTGCCTTGAACTTTTAAATGATGCAATTCATTTGATGAGGCACGATGAACAAGGAGATGATGGTATGCCCAATGCATGCAAGACATAGCATTTGGTGAGTTCACATAGTGTGTAGCATGAATAGATGGCACCCTTTCAAGATCAAAATTTTCACGCCACTATTTTGCCTGTACAAAGCACATTCAATACAAGTGTGATGGCGTCGCCTAATTAAATTTCCACAATGCTATCTGTATACGCACATTCAATGAGAGTTTCAAAACTCAAAATCGATTTTGAAACAATGATTGCAATGCATAGAAGATGTCACACAGGCGAGAAGACATTTAAAATTGATAACCACAGCTTGATTAGACCAATGCGAATCATTTAATTGAAAGATTGAATTTTGAAATTCTAAGCAAGGTTATAAATGATGATTACAATGCATTCAATGAGTGATCGCAAAGCTATTTCATTTAATGATTCAAATTGCAAAACTCGAAGTCCTTTGCCACACATCTAATGAATGATATTTTGCCTTTATGAATCAGTGGTAAGGCATTTAATTTAAGATGCAAAATAAAGCGAATTTGCTCTTCCAAAGGGCCCCGATTTTGAATGGGATACTTTCATTTACAAACTGAGATTGATAGATATGCAAATATTAAATGAATGTGACCCATGTGTCATTGTTTTAAATAAGATGCATTAAATAAAAATCGTTGGACAACTTGTGATGATGTACCGATTTTTGCATCCCTATAAGCTCGAGTTGATCATTTCATTTGATCAAATCAAGAAATCGATATTGCTGAGAAAGTGAATTGCCTTCATTTAGCAACGGATGTGTTAGAAAGACCAGCGATATGGTTTGACAGGGAATTAACATACAGCGATCCTCCTTGATCAGCGATTTCACAGTTCAGATGATTTTGCCATACAGCGAGTGCACCAAGACTTGTCAGTGATTGCATCTTAAGGACAGCGAATTCATTTTACATATGGCTGCTTCATTCAGAGATCATGGTTTATACTTGATCGCACTCTAAGCTACCAGCGAACTTGTCTCCTTTGGATCAGCTTGAAATCGATATTGCTAAGGAAGGGGTGTTGCTTTGTTCATCAGTGATATGCTTTAGTAGTGAATTTGATTTCCAGTGACCCCCATTCAAACACTTTAAAGCAAATTTATTCCTTTGACATTGAAGAACAAAAGAGATTAATGAGGGAGGAGGATTTGATCACCATCTACAGCGAATTGGCATCATTCACAACAAATCCGTTAGCCACAGCAAATCTGATTTTCACGCAGCAACATCAGCATACTTATTAGTGTTGGTATTGAATCAAAGAGGCAATTGAATCAACATCAGAAGTTGACAGAGTTCAGCGATCAGTCAAAGCCATATTCACTTGAAAGACATTAGATTTGGCTAAAGAGACCACCAAAATTAAGTTCGGTTTGTCATAAAACAATTTGCAGGTTTCAGATGGAGCTTATTTGGTGATTTTCATATAAAATCAGACTGTGTTTAATGCTGATCCAGCTTATTATCTATCGATTTTATATGATTTTGATTGTTGAGGGTCCTCTTTATTATATTTTGATCATCTTAGAAATTTATAAGGAATTATCATTAATCTAAGATGATCATGTACAATCAAGGATTAGAAATGCAACCTAGGGTTTTAGGCTTATCATTCTAAAGTTAGGAATTCTTTACTTAGATGGTCAATTTCACTTTATAAGCAAATATCATATCATGAGACTAACTTGAACAACTCTCGTAGGTTAAGGATGGTAGGAGCACGACAAACAAGAACAAGACGTTCTAGACAAGAACGAGATCCGTCCAAGGCAATGAGAAGGTCTGATACAAGCAATCAGCATGAGGAGTAATGGAAAGGCAACATCAAGGCAAAGGATAGTAATCAACATCAAGCATTCAAGGATGGAAATTTTTCACAATCTTGAATTTCCTTTGGAAATCCAAGAATCATTGCCAGTATAGCTAAATGGAAGCTCCAGAATGCAAGTGATCAAGACGAGATAGTTTCAAAAGAGACAATCAAAGTTAGAAGATCAATTAGAGCAAAGTCATCATCACATCAAGAGCTTGATAATGTTGAGTATCAAGAGATATGCCTCATTCATCTACAACTTGTGATGTTACAAAGATCAAGTAGGCTGAGGTGACGCCCAATCATCATTTATCCAATCACATCTAAGCCCAGATTCAATGAACCTAAACTCATCCATCAAAAGAGATAACTACCACATGGGCACAGAGTTCGTTGTACCTACCATTATCTATTGGTTGAATTTTCAAAGGAGGACATGTGTCCCATCAAATGTAATATTATCATTGGTCAAGCATTAAATGCTTTGCAATGGGTGTAACAAACCCTAATTAGGGTTTCTATCTTTTGATCTTGGCCATTGATTGTGAATGGATCTAAGCCACTCAATCATAATAAGAGCACTATAAAAGGCTCCATCTCTTCATTTGTAAAGTTAATATTGAAGAGAATAGACAATAGTTAGTAGCTCAATAACAAATAGCGATTAGAGTAGAGTAGGAAGAGAAGACAAAGATTGTTGCCAAGACATTGTTGCAAGAAGCATGTAAACTTCATTGAAGATATGGTGAAATTGATATGTTGATTCAGCAATTTGCATGGTCTCTACTTCTCAATTTGATTTTCATGTCGTTTAGATGAATGGAAGACTTTGTGTATGATCAATGGTGAAATTCATATATCCATACTACTAACACCTTGCCGATGGTAAAGTGCCCTGCGTAGTCAACTGAATCTATTAACCAAACTTAACTTCAATTTTTTCTCTTCATTGATATGCATCGACTTGATGGTGTCTATGCTTGTGGTGATGATTTGAAAATCATAAAGCTATCCTTGGAAGATCGCACTAGCCTTGTGAAGATGTTCGTTGCATTTCAAAGCAAGACTTAGTTGAATTTCATCAAAGATTGTCCATTGCTCTTACATTCTTAGGAGTTAGATTAGCCTCCTCAACCCTTATCCTTTTTCCTTTTTTTAAATCAAGCTAATTCCCACGTTCCAGCAACATTCAAAATATTCAAAGCATTCAAGCATTCAACGTAAGGCCACCTTGTGATCCCAGCAATATCACATATACAACTAAATCTATCCAAGAGCACGTCAAGACCTGACATTCGAGAACCTTGGAGTCGTCCCACTTGATCACATAGCTTAGCATTTGGGAGTCTTTGTTCAAGAGAGGATAGAATACTTAGTATTTTATTCTGTGTTGCATGGTGCGTAAAAACACCATCAACACATCCTTTGTTCTATTAGAGGAAAATGATGCATGTTGTTTTCTTTTGAAGACGTAGAAGAAATGGAAGTGTGGAATCAACTACTAGAGGTACTTGAAAATGGCCTTTTGAGTGGCCTAAGGGATCCTTTCTTGGCCAAAGCATGAAATTTTGATCTCGAAATTTTAGCCACACCTTGCACTTGCTCTTGCTCTTTGATAAGAAAGAATTTATGCCTTTGACAACCCATTTTGGTCAGCCAACCACAAACTATTGTTCGTTGAACAATTATCACATGCAAATGGACTTTGACACACCTATAGGAGCTCTTATTTTTGTTTTGGCACTTGTAGTAGTGCCAATGATAACCCTGACCTTTGGGAAGCTGCTCGATCATGTCCACATGTTGCTGAAATGGTGGTCAATTTGAAAAGACCTAGCTGACCCTTCATCCACAAAAATGGAACTCCTAGCCATTCTAGACTATCACTGTCTCTACACATTTTAAAATAACTATCAAAAAAAAAAATGTAACCCCACATTACTCTTCAAAAAACTTTAACAAGACAACAATAATACTCTTTTTGTGTATATAAAAGAAGTCATGCAGCTTGGAAAGAAAAAAAAAACATTTTAAAATTTTTATCTTAAATGAAGATTCTCCTCAATGCAAGCTTTTTAACACTCCTTGAGGTGTAGGAATAGCAAGGGCATGATTTTCTAACACAAAAATAACTTGCAGCTGTGAACAATGAGCAGAAATGGAGATTGTGGCGAGTAAGGAATGAGAGGTAGGAATGTGCTTTTTCTTTTGTTTTGTGTTTTTTTAACGACTTAGAAGCCACTTTTTAGGGTGGGTTAAGGTCTCTTAAAATTGTTTTTGCTTTTTCCATTAAAATTTTTGACTTTTTTATAGTGCTCCTTGGGGACACGTCCCCTGCCTTGGTACACTTGTCCCCATCCCTGAAACGTTTTAGGGACTTGAGGACTTGGGGTCTCGTTGCTTGGGACAGCCCCTTATACAACGACTTAAACTCAAGCTCTGATTTTGATGCAGACCTACCAATTGCATCTGTTGATTAGGGGCAGCCATATATTTCCTATGTTTTTGTCATTTTATAGTTGAAACTTGGAGCCTTTAAGCATTTTGTTATAATTCTTATATAGTATGTATACACATTGACAATAAAAGAATTTTAATTTTGTCAATTCGTTTGCAATTCTCATGTTAAATCTCAATTCAAGTTTAATTTTCTGTATTAAGCTTCTACAATGTCTATGATGAATACTTTATCAATGTTATGATATGAATATTTGAAATTTCTCTATATTTTTTAAAATTTCCCTACTTTTTAATAGTCGTCCCCTACCATCCCCTAAAAAATGGCCCATATGTACCTCTATATTGAAAACATGTCTCACCTTCCCTACCGTCCCCGTCCTTGAAACTTGGGGGGAGAATAGCTTTTTTTGTGTTTGGGAGAGGGCAGTTTGCCCTTGGGTTTGGCTAGATTTGGCCCGAATTTTACTCATCTATGTAGATTTTCATTGGGTAACATCAAAACCTAATCAAACTCATGTCGAACCTAGATCAAAATCTTATCTAGTTTGAAGTGATGAACTGGTTTGGGTACAAGATGCATTTGAGTGAAATTATTACACAAGGAATGGGAAATGACAACTGTGAAGGAAATGTTATAATCAAGGTTGCTGGGAGACACATTTGTGGCCCCCTAGGACATGTCTCAAGGACGGGGATGTGGTTGGAAATGTCCCTACATGCATGAGATGTTCCTCCACAGTCTCCAAGCATCTCCAGAAGTCTCCCGCTCACGATAAAATAAAAAAGAAGAAACGAAGCATATATATTCAAGAGAATGATATCTCTCAACATATCTTTTACAGGTTTTTCAAAATAAGGATATTCTAGTTTCTAGGACAATGCAAAAGTTTGGACAAGATGAAAGAAGTAAAAAGGAAATTGGAATGAGGAGGATATGTTAAAAGAGATGCTGCTGTAAACAGTGCCAAAATACAACCACTGCTGCACCCTAAAATTTGTCGATACATGATAGCCTCGGTAAGATAAATGATTGAATGAGAGATAAATGAAGTCTCTCATTCAATCATCTATCTTATCGATAGACTATGATAAGACTTCATTTATCATTCCTTCATCTAATGATCATTCTTCGATATATAACCTAACTTATTCTGATCAATGTCTAAATTATCGGTTGCAAATTATAAAGCACAAATACCGATTGGTATCGGTTTACCTTGTTAATCATTTGCACACCGATTATTATCGGTCAAACACGTTAACTACGTAAACACCGATTGTTATCGGGATTATTAAAGACTGCATACCGATTAGTATCGGTGCATTTGTTAATAATATATACGCCGGTTAGTATCAGCTCACTGTTATGATATACACACCGATTAGTAACTTATACATGCCGATTGGTATAAGGTAAAATGCGATTATGATTCTAAGAGGTGCGATCAAGTAATATCTTGATTAGTCATGTCCATTAGACATGACCGGTCAAGGTATTGCTTGATCCTCCTCATTAGCATATATATATATCAATCGATAATGATGAGAAGAACATTGAAATCGATAAATGCTCCTTCGCCATCTGCATCATAACAGACAATAATCAAATCCATTATATTAAGAAATAACATATAGAAGAAGAATAACCTTGAATATAACTTGCATCTCAAATTGAAAATCGAATAACATTTACATGGTATCAGAGCCAGGTTAAATCGAACCTGAGGCTATTCAATTTTGTGGAAAATTCAAGACAAGCATATATTCAACATCACGTTTCTTCTAATGGCTAGCACTATCAGATTCGAAGATAGACTCGGAGGAGGTGATGACTTCTCAGCATGGAAGTTCAGAATTCAGATGATTCTAAAAGAAACTAAAGTCGAATCATTTGTAAAAACTAAAACTGGAGAACCTGAGACTGAACCTGACAAAACAACTTGGATAGAGGGAAATGAAAAGGCCATCAAAATCTTAGTTGATGGAGTGAGAAATAATATCATTCCCATCATAAGGAAACATGCAACGGCCTACAACATGTTCAAAGAACTTGAAGATGCATTTGAGATATCCAATGCTAGTAGAACCTTGGCTTTAAAGAGAGAAATAAATCATATAGCTATGATCAAAGGGGAGTCAGTCAATGTCTACTTCATGCGGATATCAGCCCTAAGGGATGAACTAGCAACCCTTGGATATGAGATCCAAAGCAAAGAATTAACACTCATTGCTCTAGATGGGTTGCCTAGTATATGGGAAACATTCGTCCAAGGCATCAGTGCAAGGGATGAATTTCCTAAGTTTGATAGGCTAAAAGCAAATTGTCTCCAAGAAGAATCAAGGTTAAATAAGAAAGGGATCAAACAAAAGAATATAGATGAAGATCTTCAAGTCCTAAATACAAACTCCAACAAGAAAAGCAAGCAAAAACAATTTAGGAAGAGGAAAGGTCGTCATGGCAAGAACACCTTCAAGAAGGATCTTTCACAGATTCAATGTTACAGATGTGACAAATTTGGGCACTATGTTGCCAAATGTCCAGAAAGAGCCAAACAACAAGCCACATTTGCCAAAGCAGGAAAATCTAAAAGGGAAGATGACTCCGAGAAGTATGTACTCTACTCAGCACTTACAAACCAAGCATCAAACAAGGTTAACTCCTAGGTGATCGACAATGGCTCATCTAGACACATTACAGGGTTTAGAGAAGTGCTAGACTCCATGATAGAGGAGAATGATGAGGAAGTGACTATCGGAGATGATTCCACACATCCAGTCAAAGGAGTTGGAACCTACACCATCAAAAGTCAGGCGTATCATTACAACTTAAAAGAGTACTATATGTCCCAGACATTAAGAGAAACCTAGTCTCCATATCAGCACTAGAGGATAATGGGTACAGAGTGACTTTCATGGACAACAAGGTGTTGGCTTGGTCAAAGAATTCATCTATCAAGAAAGCTAAAACCATTGGTCAAAGACAAGGCTACTTGTATGAGTTGTGCACAGAGCTCAACCTAGCCCTAATCCATGAAACTACAGATGCTAATGAAGTTTGGCATAGAAGACTAGGTCACCTGAATTTTTAGAGCTTTATCATCAATGGGAAACCTTGTCACAGGCCTACCTAAGTTAAAGCAACATCATTCAGGGGCATGCAAGGGATGTGCACTAGGTAAAAATGCTAAAGGTGTTTTTCAAAATAGTACTAGGAAAACAAGCGAAGTTCTAGAGTTAGTTCATTCTAATATATCTGGACCTATGTCTGTACCTTCTTTAGGGGGATGTTTGTATTATGTAATATTTGTTGACGACGACTATAGGAAAACTTGGATCTACTTTCTGAAATGTAAAGAATCAGAAGAGATCCTTAATAGGTTTAAGGAATTTAAATCACTAACAGAAAACTACTCAGGAAATAAAATCAAAACCTTAAGAACTGACAATGGGGGAGGATACACCTCAAATTTGTTTAAAGACTTTTGTAAAAATGTTGGGATTAAGAGGGAGCTTACTATAAACAAAATGGGGTAGCTGAGAGGAAAAATAGATCAATTGTAGAAGCTGCCAAAGCCATGATTCTTGATCAGAATCTAAATACCAACCTTTTGGCAGAAGCAACAAGCATTGCTGTATATATACAAAATAGATGTCCTCACTCCCATCTTGAAGCTAAAACCCCTAAGGAAGTCTTTACTAAAACAAGGCCAGATATCAGCCACCTTAGAATATTTGGGTGTCCTATCTATATTCATGTACCTAAGGAGAAGAGATTAAAATTAGAGCCTTTTGGAAAAGGGGGAATACTTGTAGGATATATTGAAACCTCCAAGGCCTACAGAATCTATATATCTGGTCAGAGGAATATTGAACTGAGTAGGGATGTAATCTTTGAAGAAGACTTAGCCTTCAAAAGAGCTCAAAGCTCAATAGAACCTGAAGTCTATATCCCCACCCCTAGAATAGAGGAAGACACTGCTCCTGAGCTTCAGAGGGAGAGTCTTGAGGAAAATGTAGGTGAAACTCAAAACCCACCTAGAAAGAACCTCAAGAAAAGACCACTATGGGCCACCAAAACTGTAGAAGAAGCTCAGAAGTATGTTGCTCCTTCAGGAACCTTCAAAAGAAGTATACCTAGAGCAACCTGAAAGGTTTGAGATTCATGATACAGAGTCTCATGTGTGTAGACTCTAGAAAGCTCTCTATGGGCTTAAACAGGGTCTCAGGGCTTGGTATGAAAGAATTGATACTTATCTCTCAAATCTAGGTTTCTCCAAGATTGATGCAGATTCTAACCTCTACTATAAGCAAAACAAAGGTGATATGCTAATATTGATTTTATATGTTGATGATTTGTTAATCACAGGAAAAGATCACCTCATAGTTCAGTGTAAGAAAGACCTTGCTAAAGAATTTGATATGAAAGACTTGGGACTCCTTCATTACTTCCTAGTTTTGGAAGTATGGCAGAACTCTGATGGCATCATACTAAACCAGGATAAATATACCTTGGACATTTTGAAGAGATTTGGAATGCTAAAGTGCAGACCCATGACCTCTCCAAATGAAAACAAACCTTCATAAACTTAAGGAAGCAGCAGTAGAATCACAACCTTCAAATCCTACTCTATATAGGCAAATGATTGGGTCCCTGATGTATCTTGTAAATACGAGACCAAATATCTGTTATGCAGTTAATGCCTTGAACAGTTTATGTGTAAACATAAGGAGATACACCTAGTAGCAGTAAATCATATCATGAGATATCTGCAAGGTACCCTAAAACTTGGTCTCAAATATGAGAGAGTTGAACTAGATCTACACGGATTCACAGACTCAGATTGGGCTGGAAGTGTAACTGACAGGAAAAGCACCTCAGGGTGTTCTTTCAGTTTAGGTTCAGCCAGCCATGATATCCTGGATCAGCAGAAAACAGTCATCAGTAGCACAGAGTTCCATTGAGGCCAAATACATTGCAGCCTCCATGGCTGCTCGAGAGGCAGTATGGCTTAGGAAGCTGCTTGTGAGGTTATTCAGTGAACCAATGAAGCCTACAGTTATTCATTGCGACAATCAAAGTTGTATAAAACTTTCAGTGAATCCGGTGTTTCATGACAGATCCAAACATATTGAGATTCCATATCATTATGTACGAGACATGGTAGATAGGAATATGATCCAGTTGGAATACATTTGTATAGGAGATTAGACAGCAGATATTCTTACCAAACCACTTTCAAGGGTGAAAGTTGAGCACTTCAGAAAAGGTCTTGGTATGATTGAAATTTAATTTGCTTTGTACTCCTATGCTTATTAAGATGTTTTATGTGTAAACTTCTTTGTCATGTTAGGACTTTTATGGGTTTAACCACCTGTGTTCATGTCTAAGAGGTGACAATCTCTTAGATAATGAACACTTGTATGTAGACATTATAAGGTGACGATCTTATGATGTTCAAACCAGTTATCATGTTGGATCTTTGGTATGCCCTGGATGTGCCATGAGTGTGTTGTGGTAAAGCATTTGAATAAAATGCTAGTGCACATACCACAACTTGAATAAGTTAAGAATTTAACTATTCTCCTATACTTATTCCTAAAGTATTGCGTGTTTAGGCAATACTGATATCACATGCTTAGGTGATATCTTGTCATCACAAGTTGATGTGATGAACGTTTGTATCACATGTTTAGGTGGTACTTCATGTCACATGCTTAGGTGATGTGATTTTCTGTATCAGATGATTGATGATACTTCATGTCACATGTTTAGGTGATATGATCCCCTAGAGAGTCAGATTACGTAAGGAATTCTGATCATCGTTAGAAATGTGATGCTAGATATGTTATCTTTCATTTATCTTACCTAGCTAAGAGGGAGTGTTGATACATGATAGCCTCGGTAAGATAAATGATTGAATGAGAGATAAATGAACTCTCTCATTCAATCATCTATCTTATCGATAGACTATGATAAGACTTCATTTATCATTCCTTCATCTAATGATCATTCTTCGATATATAACCTAACTTATTCCGATCAATGTCTAAATTATCGGTTGCAAATCATAAAGCACAAATACCGATTGGTATCGGTTTACCTTGTTAATCATTTGCACACCAATTATTATCGGTCAAACACGTTAACTACGTAAACACCGATTGTTATCGGGATTATAAAAGACTACATACCGATTAGTATCGGTGTATTTGTTAATAATATATACGCCGGTTAGTATCGGCTCACTTGTTATGATATACACACCGATTAGTAACTTATACATGCCGATTGGTATAAGGTAAAATGCAATTACGATTCTAAGAGGTGCGATCAAGTAATATCTTGATCGGTCATGTCCATTAGACATGACCGGTCAAGGTATTGCTTGATCCTCCTCATTAGCATATATATATATATATATATATCAATCGATAATGATGAGAAGAACATTGAAATCGATAAATGCTCCTTCTCCATCTGCATCATACCAGACAATAATCAGATCCATTATATTAAGAAATAACATATAGAAGAAGAATAACCTTGAATATACCTTGCATCTTAAATTGAAAATCAAATAACATTTACAAAAATAATGTCACTCAATGCTTCAAAACAGACACTTGTGTTAGGTATGGTGTTTTACATGTTATAATGTGCAAACAAGTTCTCCTATCCTATTTCCTTAACATACCTTGTCTATGACTAACCAGTCAAAATGTTGAAAGCTAAATGTTTAGTTTATCTAATAAGTTTTCCTTTCTAAAGTATTGTTATTTAGTGAATTTTTTACTTTATATACAGAGTTATTTCTTGTTTCTAGCAGTAAGTCTGAAACCATAAAGGCATGATGAGAAATTGCTATCAAAAGTTGTTGGAGTGGATCTGCTGATATTGGCATTGCATGTCATGCTGCAGATTTTAAGCGAAGGAAAAATTGTTGAATACAGTGTGCAAGAAAATGAAACTTCCCCCGGATCTGGAGAGGTGATTTTACAAGGAAATATCTTGGGCATTAGTATTACACATTTCCCTTCAACAGCAAATATTATAGTTATTGAAACTGAATAGATTTATCTTCCTTGGTGTCTTCTTTCAGTTTTCTCTAATGAAATCCGTGATATATACCTCTTCACAACTTACAAAATTGTCTGTTTACAGATACTGATTGACAACAAACAACACTACAAGGTCATGGGGAAAACTATTGATTTAACATCTTTGATTGCACTTCAGGTATGGATATTATTACATAAAATTCAAACAGTTGCAGATGTTTGAATGCATTGATTTCTAGCTCCCAGTATTCACCATTTACAATTGAAAAAGGAAGAAAAGCTTGATGCAAACATATATTATTGTAGTACGATTGCCATTAGTATGAAGTTTTCCACCCATCAGTGACAACAACAATGGCAATGGATGTCTCCTTGCAGGTTGAACATGGCAAGATCATTCGACATGAAGACCGGTAGTTATCATATCCTGTCCTGCTTCAATTCCCTAGTGTTGAATGGAATGTGACGACTAACAGTGGCAGGAGCTCTGTGATTGCAGGTGGGGTAAGGGACCTCTGAAGAATAGGCATACTGTAAGTGTGCCATTGGTTGGGCGTGTGGCAGAAGGATTCCGCAAATGTACAGGGCTTATAACCCATGCGATGATGGGCTTTGGAAAGGATCCAACTCCTCGACATTGATATCACTCTTGAATATCATGTCTTTAGTTTTTAAGAACATGCTCTGTTATGCCGCTGCTTCCTATGCAAACTTTTGGCTTTAAGTTTGATTTTTGTACCATTGGCATTGGTGTGTAAAATATAATTCTCAATATATTGTATATAATATATATGGTTTGAATGCATATCTCTAGGGTTGGGATGCATGTTAGAGGAAAAAGGGTTAAGACAGGGAGGCGAAGGGAAGGGGAAGGGAGAGAGGAGGATGCAAAGGAGGGTTCTGCGAAATCAGAAATATTACTGTATTTTGTGTCAAAACTATTTTAAGATAAATGTTCCATTATTAGTTCCTGCCGTGCCGGCAGGATACTAACGCATCCATTAGATTGCAATTATTATTTTGAGCTGCCCAATGAGAATAGCATATTTTCAACTTTTCATTTTTTTCTAAGTGTTTTAGTTTTAAATAGATTTAATAATTCATATAAAATTATTTATTCTAATTTCTATTGGAGCCTGCCGTTAATTTTGTTTATAAAAAATAAAATTAATCACATTAAATTTTTTTTTTTCCAATCTATAAAAAATTGATTCTCTAGAAAATTCATAAGAACTTGGAAGCTTTGGAGATCAAAATACCCATAGTCGTCGACACTATTCCCAATCTATAAAAGATTGTTTCTGTAGAAAATTCGTAAGGACTTGGAACCTTCTGGAAATCAAAATACCCATAGTCAGGACATCCTCTGGATTCCTTCCAGCACGGAATTGAACTCATGGCAAGGTGAGGGAGCCAACCAAATTTAGATGAAGCATACTCAAGCAAACTTTATTGTACTGTGAAGTTTTGAAACACAATCTACAAAAGGCAGGTGTAGATTTAAAACATCTGAAAAATATGAAAAAAATCCCACTATTGTAATTATCAAGTTGCAGGTAATACATGTTCAAAATAACTGCTAGCGACTACCCTCCTCAGATACTCTGTTTCTGCAGGTTTTTAAAAATCTGTTTATGTTTATGTTTGATATTTAATAGATATCAACCGTTCTAAAAATTTTACTCATATTTGATTTGAATTTCTTGTTCACATGATATTGATATTGTCGTTCAGATATTGTTGTTTCTGAACATGGGTTATTCAATTTTTGTTTCTAGATTGAATTAACTTTATTCAGTTTTTGTTTCTAGATTGAATTAACTTTTGTGTTTGACTAGATACTAGAGGGATTGTATTTTTGGTATTGGATATATCACAATGGAATTTGAAAATGATTCGAAAAGTGCATCTATGAACTGTTTTTATTTTCAATCTTCTAGAAAAGAAAAGGAAAATTTGCAGCTTCTTTTAAGCACTCACAAAATAACATTTATTGCCCTACTTGCTGAAATACACCCAACGTCTAGTTTTTTGCTATTGCATGTATCACAATGGAATTTGAAAATGATTCGAAAAGTGCACATCTATGAATTGTTTTATTTTCAATCTTCTAGAAAAGAATGGGAAAATTTGCAGCTTTTTAAGCACTCACACAAAATAACATTTATTGCCCTGCTTGTTGAAATACACCCAAATTTTAGCTTCTTGCAAACTGTTTGACAAAATATCTGCTTAGTTCCGGATTACATGAACAGAAAAATGTAAAAAACCATATGACAAACATAAATGCACTATTACTCCAAAAATAGTAATAAAATATTTCCTCTCTATTCCAACTTTCAAAATAACTATCAGGTGACAATGATAAATAGTTTCTCTGATTTCTGAAGCTATTTCAGTTGATATCATTGGGTTCTCCGAAAGCTGTACCAGGTATGTCATTACCATACTCAACTGAAATGGGTCTGTCCGAAGCTGCCTTCGAAAACATTGTCTGAATTGCCAGTGGAGAAGTTTCCTTCCCTATACCAAGCTGCGATCGGTGAAAAGTCGTGCCTTGGCCTCAAACTGCTCAAGTGTATAACTCTCCCTCTTTTTGTAGTAGTATTCTTTGGGAATGAGTTGTGTTAATGCTGTGTCAATTTTTGTAAACCAGTGATCGTTACGTCTAGGCGTGTCTTGTAGGGTGGAGCATGGGAACTTTCTCAACCCTGCACTTTTAGATATCACAATAAATCAATAGCATTGTAGCAAAAAGAGGTAGAGAATAATGGGAAGAATATCAATATAAGATGAGATTCTAGAAAATGGATAAGAACATGAATGTTCAAAATAAACACCACTTCAAATAAAAAATTCTCCACAGGCTTATTTCAGCAATATAAGTAAAAATGGAACCATAAAGGAACAAAAAAAAAAATTAGAGAATACATATGAATTCCTAAAGTATATTTTTTCAGTGAGCATCAAATCTCATTTTAATTGAGAGGATGTAGACAGGGGCCTGGGTTTGTGAGTGGAGGTGAAGTTGCCTTTGTTTTTCTTTATGATATTGATCTCCATTTGCTAAAACACAAGCAAGAGTTCCTTGCATACACTCTGTGCTGCTAACCTGTGTCATATTGTTTTCTTTTCTATATATGATGAGGCACCTTCAAACAGAGCTCTATTTGCTTTTGTTGTTTTCCATTGCATCTTTTTGTGATTCCCTAACCCTTCACTTTCAATTATTCCATACATTTTTCTGATTCTCCAAGAAAATATAATTTTTAAGCAATGGTTTAAAAAATTAGAATATTCACTATTTTTGTTACATTTTGTGCAATGGAAGTATAAGCATTGGGGAGAAGCTACATAGTCAAAGATTTTTCAAAAATAGAAGTTATAAGTTTTCTCAATTTCTCAAATCATTGGGTTTTGACCTAAAAACTCAAGCAAGAGTTCCTTGCTTACTCCCTGTGCGTGTAAACTTGTGTCACATTGTTTGCTTTTCTGTATATGATGAAACACCTTCAAACAGGGCTCTATTTGCTTTTGCTATTTTCCATTGCATCTTTTCGTACATTCGTACAATATCTGCTGAGGTTTTAACCTAAATCTCTATTTTGGAAGCCCTATAGTTTTTACCACTTGAGCTCATTTCATTAATTACAGGGCTCTATTTACTTTTGCTATTTTCCATTGCATCTTTTCATACATTCGTACAATATCTGTTTGAGTTTTTAACCTAAATCTCTGTTTTGGAAGCCCTATAGTTTTTACCACTTGAGCTCATTTCATTTAATTAATGAATATGTGGTTTAAACCCCTAGAAAAAGCATTTGTTTAATACTACATGCCCACGAGTTCCTTTCGAAATTGTGTACCCAAGTTTTTGTCCATTCATCATTTTTGAAACTCACAAACGAAGTGTATATATAGCAGTAACAAATCTTACCTTTTTGTCATCATTGAGGACTGGACTGGATAGAGTTAAACGCCCAGCAGTCAAATAAGAGTAAAAACTTCAGCACTTCCTCCCAAGGCCGGTCATACAATTATTCATAGGACTCCCTGCCATAACCATTATTCATAAAAAACTAACCCACACAAAACATCTTCTCCATTTCTTTAACAGAGTAAATGGAAACTACTTTGTGAAAAAAAATATATCAATCATACATACTTGGCAGTCTATTTGAATGCACTGCATTCATCCTAGTAATCATAATGAGAATAGACTTGATTTTTCATACCCGTTGCTCGCAACTTGCATTGGCAAGTGTACTAGCTCATTTTATGCATACCATTTTTCACCATCTCGGCTTAAACGTGGAAGTGAATAGAAGACATTGCCAACATTTTTGTTGCCACTTCTATCACACATTCCAAGAAACTTATTACAGCTTCATTTTAAACTACCAATTCTAAATTACTCAAGGAATATCTTAGGCAACCGATGCAAGATATGGACTTTTCACCCTATATATCGGTAAACTTATGTTTATCATCTTTAAGTAAACATACTAATTCTAATGCTTCTTAAAGTTCTCCTTGAAAGGTAATAAGAAATTCTCACATTGTCGAAATAAGATTAAAAAAAACACTTTTTTTTCTTTTGTCTATAGTTTAGGATTTGAATGCATTAAGACAAAAATGAATAAATAACATTTCTTTGTGTCAACATCGAGTCGAATAAAAGTCAAAAATAATAATAGTTTTATTCATTATATATAGAGAATGGGTAAAACATTGTTGGACAACCTTGTAGAAGGTAAGATTATTGGTCCTTGTTTTTTGTTGCTCTTAGTTTCACTATTTTCTTTGACCAATTACAAAGTACAAAACTCTTAAAGAAGTATACATTCCTTTTATTCTTTACGTAAAAAATTGTGTATTTGTCAAACAAATGACGAGATCAAAAGATCAACTACAAATTATAATATATGTAGAAACATACGAATTGACAAGTATTTGGCACATGCCAATGACTATGCACACCCCTTCCTTCTACATTGCTTTTCGGAAAACCATCAAGGCATTGTTGTTCTTTACCATTATACCTAGCATGTACTTTAACCTTCTCTAACTCCCCTCTACCACCCGTACATTTCCTATTCTCCTCTACCATCCACATTTCTAACTCTCGGCAGGAACATGACGCTTTGCGTCTCTTGTTTGTATTACTTCTACTTTAATTTTTTGTTGGGGTTTGACAGGTAGATTTCATTAATGCATTTGCACTAATGAAATTTTTCATAAGAGAGAAAAATATGAGCTTTAAAAGATTGGGGGTTCAGAAGAGAGAGAAAAGAACAATATAATTGTCGATATTTGTGCTTTTTACAAAAAGAAAGGAAGACAAATTTAATGTTTTTTAAGCTAAGGAGACTTTGGGTTCAAATGGTGTCTATGCTCATATACCTCAACCTCCTTGCTTGCATGCCTTCCCCATTTCTATTCTCATGACATCGAGGGGCGTTCTACAGTGGCATAAGGGGTATAACAACCCGTGTACATAAAAAACCCATTAGTAGTAAATTGCATCCCTTTACATTTTCCCATTCTCATCTAATCTTTGTGCAACTGTTAAATTTTGTATTTATATTAATTGGCGAGCATTAGGTATGGTGTTCATCACATGGAATGGTGAGTATTAGATATGGAAATGACATGGAAACTAGTTTTTATATATTTAATTTTATAATATATATAATATATGTAGAGAGATATCTTTCTCGAGGCATCTATTAGAGTTTAGGTGAAAAATTTGTAAAAATAGTATCTCGAGAAGGATATCACTAGAAATATTTTATATATATTATAAACTAAAATATATATAAGCTAGTAGTAGTTGCGACACAACATGGAAGACATTAAAGAAATCAATATATATTTATATATTATTTTATTATTAAATAGAATTATACTAATATAAAATAATATTGTTATATTATAATTATTTTTAATATCTATAATATTATTAAAATATAATATCAAAACAATATTATATTATTAGTATAATATTAAGGTACATTATATTTTTTGTTTAATAATATTATAATCATATTAACTATGTAGATTATGATAATGATATTATTTTAGATTAAAGAATAGTATAGTATTAATAATTATATTTTAATCCTAACTCTATTTCAACCTTAATTATTTAATTTACTGATAGGGATAAATTATAGCTAGAATTAGGGTTCATCTTATAGTTTAATTAGCATTATGGTTCAAGCACAATTAGTGTTGAGGGTTCAAGTAGGGTTAGATTAGAGGGTTCAATTATGGTTAGATTAGGGTTCAAGTTGGAGGTAAGGTTTAATTCTAGGTTCTAATTATGGTTAGAATAGGGTTTGATTATGATTAGGGTTTGGGTTAGGGTTAGGATTATGGTTTGATTATCATTAGAGTTTGGTACAATTATGGTTTGATAATTGTTAGGGTTTAATTAAGGCTAGATTGGGATTCAATTAAGTATAGATTGAGGATATTGTCAAGGTTAAGGTTTGATTATGGTAAGGTTTTAATTATAGTTAGGTTTAGTATTAGAGTTCAATTAGGGTTAGAATTAGAGTTACGATTCAATTATATTAGGGTTGATTTTAAATTAGGATTAGGGTTTGGGTTATATTCAATTAGGAGTAAGGTTCAATTAAGGTTAGAATTCATATTAGGCTTAGGGTTCAATTAGGGTTAGAATAAGGTTCATGTTGTAGGTAGGGTTCAATTGTATGGTTAGAGTTAAGTTTATGGTTAGGTTAGGGTTGGAGTTCAATTAGAGGGATTAGGGTTAAGGGTTAAGGTTATAGTTAATTAGATTTAGGGTTCAATTATGATTAGGGTTTAATTATGGTAACAGTTTAATTATAGTTAGGGTTAATGTTTAATTACATTAGGGTAAGGGTTCAAGTTGTAGTTAGGGCTTAATTGTAGGGTTATAGTTAAGTTTTGGGTTGGCTTATGGTTAGGTTTCAATTATGGTAAGATTCAGTTATGATTAGGATTCAATTAGGGATATTGTCAAGGTTAGGGTTTGATTATGTTAAGGGTTTAATTATAGATAGGGTTAGTATTAAATTTTAATTAGGGGTTAGAATAGGGTTTGATTATGTTTAGGGTTTGATTATGGTTAGGGTTAAGGTTTGAGTTCAATTAGGGTTAGGATTTAATTGCATTACGATTAGAATTCAAGTTGTAGTTAGGGCTTAATGTTAGGGATATAGTTAAGTTTAGGGTTAGGTCATGATAGAGTTTCAACTATGGTAAGATTAGGTTACAATTATGGTAAGATTAGGTTATCATTAGGTTTCAATTAATATTAATAAATGATAAAAGAATTCAAATTCAACTAAGAGATAAATAAGATATAAATAGAAAAATCACATCTATATGATAAATTGGAAATTAATTTTAATAATAAATGATGTTAAACATTATATTGTTATTTGGAATATTTGTATATGTATGTAACTTTGATTTTTTGCATTTATAAACATTATATTTTTATGATTAAAATTTAGAAACTTAAAAAAACAAAAATTGTTCTTTCTAAATTGAAAATTGAAAATTATATATTATTTGTGTAACTCAATTAAGTGATAAATAAGATATAAATAGGAAAATCACATCTATATGATAAATTAGAAATTACTTTTAATAATAAATATTTTCTATATATTATAAATTATATTGTTTTTTTTAATATTTTGTATGTACATAACTTTGATTTTTTAAATTTAGACATATTACATTTTTACAATTAAAATTTAGAAACATAAAAATTCTTTTTGATCTTTATGAATTGAAAATTGAAAATTATATATTATTTTTAAAATGTTTGTGTAGACATGTAATTTTGATTTTTTGAATTTAGAAACATTATATTTTAATGTTTAAGATTTAGAAACACTGGTCTCATTTAAGATGTCATGAAATACACAAATTTTCTTACTACATGTAGAATATTCATGGTTTTTCAATTGTTTTGAACAAACAACTTTACATTTAACAACTCCAAAACTAAATAAGAATCCAATGAAAAGTGTTCTGCCTATCTCAAATCAGTGGTGATGATTAGATTAAGCTTTAAAATAAGAAACCATTACAATAGATTATAAAAATAATAGAAAAAGACAGAGTACCTCATCATATAACCAAACATTTAGTATTTCAATTCCAAATATAATACTAAATTTTCTTTGTTAATTATAAGTTGATTTCTTAACAACACTAAGTTTTATCACATACAAAAAGAATTAAAAAGAATTATTGCTGCTATTTTATATTTGAAGAAGTTTATAAAAATTGAAATGTTTTAGCAAAACAAAAGAAAAAGAAAAATTAATATTGTTAATTCAATTAGGCTAGTGGGAAAATTGCGTTTTGAAGTCTACAAATATCAAAGAATAGAGTTGTCCACAAAAATGAAAGAATAAATGAAGAAATCTTAAGAGAGCAAAATGCATATATGAAGTCCTTCATAGATGCACCTTTGCTATTGAGATGGAAAGAACAATAAAGTTGTATACCTTGATTTTACACAATGATAATACTCCTGTACAAATAGAGAAATTAATAAAATCTTGTATATTTTTAGGTTGTGTAGATCTTTGCAATATGTTACTTTTATTCACATTCCTGGGGAGTGGAATGGAGTAGCAGATTGTTTGGCCAAATGGACTTCTGATCGAATGCAGGGGTTGGACTATTGTGGATAAGGGGCAATTATCTTTAGAATTGTCTCTCATGTTGGATTAGTTAATGGATACTAATAAGATTGTATAGTGGCCTTTCATCTGTTGGGCTGGCCCTTCCTACTGTGTACTTCTCTTGTGAATAAATTGTTACCCCTCTTCTAATTAAATTAGTCAAGAAGCAATAAAATAAATTTATAAAATCCAATCAATGTTGCAACTGCAAATAAATATACCATTAACAATACCAAAGTCAAACCAACAATGAAGGCATTTGACAGTTTTTGATATACAATTTGATAACTGATGTAGAGATAGATATTAAAAAAATGTCAACTTAAGCTTGGATAGATTCTATGGACGAAGCTAGAGTGGTCTCATAAAACCATCTAGCGCATTTTATTTGCACCCACTAAATACCCTTGGTTAATGTAAACCTCTACCATTCTGTATAGGGGAAACACGAGATAGTAAATCCTTCTCTCTCTTTAAGATATTATTTAGTATTTCAATTCCAAATTATAGCTACATGCACTTTATAATTTTTCTTCAAAAATATTGTAAGAAAGTTGGAATTTGGAACTACTTTTATCCAAAATATTCTTAATTTGTTTGTAGATCTACTAGAGAGCATACAAAGTACATAAGTATTTTATAAAAATATATAACCTAACAAACTAAATATTAATCTAAATAGGAAATTAAAATTTATGCATATATTGTTCCAACTTATAATGTTGTTGCCCATTTCAGAGTAGCTAAGAGGATTAAAAAAATAACTAATTGAATCCAAGTGTGCATTGATATGTTCATTTGATTAATATATTGCACCACTTTACTACTCGCAAAGATTTTATTGTCAAGATCAATGGAATTCACAACAAGATGCTCGTTTCGAGAGTCCAACTTGTGTTAAAGGCATACGTTATTGGACAAGATGATTTTTTTAGAATTCATAGAATCGTATAGATTTTGCATTCTATGAAGTATTCTAGGCTGATAACTAAAATTTGAAATAGTATAATTTATGTTACATCATGGACAAAAGATCATAATAGTGAAATAACCTTTCAAAAGACTAGGAAATGAACCATCATTTTGCATAGGCATTTTAAACTTTTGACATGGTGGATTATGTTGAACTTCTTCCCTAGGGTTGGGCGAAGGTTGGACAAATGGGACCAAGTCAAAATTTGATGTCTTTGGGGAGGAATTGGTTTGGTAAGCAATTTCACGAGCCTTGGCATGATGTCTTTGTCAACATTCTCTTGCACTATGATTTCTCTTAGTTCGACTCAAAACTTGTGAAGGTTGAACATCAATCAACATACGATTATTTTTTTCTCTTGTGAAAGGAGGAATGGAAGAAACCCCTCTAGGCTGAGAGATACAGGATGTTGGGTGCTTTCCTTTATACGATGTAGGGGGTGGGACCACAACATATATAAAAGGAATTGGAGTAGGAAGAAGTTTAGGTCTAAGATGACGAGGAGGAATATCCATGGGTGAATGATCTTCAGGATTACTCAAGGCCAATATCATCTCTTTTTTTATTTTTTATAAGATAGGAAAAGAGCATCATTTTGAGGTTTCAAAGGTTCAGGTTGCTGAGGCCAAAAGTAATGAAGGGTGAAATTTCTATGTCTTGTTGAGGGAACTTCACACACTTATGAATGGTAGAAGGGATGGATTTCATTAAAGAGAGTCAAGGATGTCCCAACTTCACATGAAATTGATCAGAAGTGAGGATAATAGAGAAGGTAACATCTAAGCACTTAGTGCCATCCTCAACTAGAAGAGTCGTAGATCTTATAGTAGCACAAATGAAACCATCATGCACCTTAATCATAACATTAGATTTGTCATATATTTTTTGATGAAATTGTTGTGTAAAGAGATCTTCTTTAGTAATAACTTTCACCATACATGTTAGATAAATGAGCATTCCTCGTGAGAGCATTCCTTTAATCTTTGCAATAATGTACAATGGCCCATCAGGTACTTCAATAGTCTCCCTAGAATCAAAGGTAATGCATGGTTCAAGTTTAGGTTTGGGTTGTTCAATAAGGTTTTCAACATTGTTAGATGTTATGCCTGCATCATTAGGAGTAATTGTGAGTGGCTTAGATTGAATTACATTAGTAGAATGAGGAGGAAAAGGATTAATAAAAATTTATGAATTTGTTTCCTTTATCATTCACACCCTCCACAAATATGGTGTTGGAATCAATAAGGTCTTGGATCTTATGCCTCAATGTGTAACACTTTTTAGTCTCATGGCCAGATTGATGATGGCATTGGCATAAGGATTTATGATCAAAAGAAGCTAGTAAAGGCTTGGAGGTATCTATAGGTTTAATGGGAGGAAGCTGAAATGCATTAACATTCATCAATATAAGCATTATACTATGTAAATATTCAGAAAGTGGAGTTAATTCTCTTCTAAAGATTGATGATAAAGGGGCTACACCTGGTATTGTGGCCACCACTTACGTATTAATATGATTGGAAGAGTTGTCATTGATCTTGATGAAGCCTTTATTTTTATTTTGGAACATTTGGAATGATTGTTGAGTGCTCCTATCCTTATTAACCAAAGCCATTGAAGAAGAGGATTTAAACTAGTTCACATGAAGCTAATAGTTATCAAGCACTGCACACAATTGTGCGAAAAATGAAAATTCAGAAAATAGAAGTTTATCTCTAATATCATTTTGCAAATTAGTAATGAAAATTCTTTGAACATCACCATTAGGCACTAGATAAGCAATTTGTGAATTAAAATGTTTATATCTACCAATGAAATTAGTCACTTTTTCTTTAACTCCTTTCTTAAAATGAATCAAATCAGCAAAGTAATTTTTTTGGACCAATCTTATTCTAAATTTTTTGAATGAATGCATTAGCCAATTGTTGAAAAGAAGTGATAGAATTAGGAGGCAAAAAGAAATACCATTACAAAGCTTTATATATCTCTAAAAGTGCGAGCAAATATTTTTTCCATGAGTCTATGATCATGAGATAAATCATTCCACAAGGTATGAAATATTTTCACAAGTCAAGGGGTCACCTTTTCCATTATATACTCCAAATGAGGAATTTCCACATTCTTAGGAGCAACAACATGAACCACATCATCAGATAGTGTGATAGCTACATCATATGTGGGGACATAAATTTAACTTAGATTGGGTTTAAAAAGCTAATTGTTGTTGTAAGGATGACAAACTTTGAGCTAGGTTATTAATAGTGACTTCAATGGAAGAGTTGGAGTTTGACATGTTGGATTGAGATGGAGGTGTAATATTGTGATATATAGGTGGAGGTTGAGAATAAAGAGGTGGAACATTTTGGTATGTTGGTAAAGGAGATGGTTGAGAAACAAATGGAAGGCTAACTAAAGGAGGCATGTAGAAGTATTCATTAATAGGATTGCCCCCATGACTAACATGTGTAAGATTATCATTTTGTGTAGATTTAGTCATGATAGAAGATGTGTGTGGACACATTAGGAAAGGTTGCAGCCATAGGAATGGAATGCTCAATTTGATATGTATGGTTAGGGTAACCAAGAGCTTCAACACAACTTTTTATTAGCATTATATTGGTATCAACAATATGAGCAATGCCACGCAACAGTTCCACACCAATTTCATCACTTTGAACCATTCTTCTCACTTGCCTTGAATTAAGGGGATTGCCTCACTATTTGATTCTTCTTGACCCATCCATTGTTGAAGTCTATCCAACTCATGGCTAAGCTTCCCCAATTAGTCAATAGTAACTCTCGTTAATGATTCATCCTCATCATGAAAAGTTGTGAGGGGAATTTTTCTCCATAATGTTAGTGTAAAGTGGAAAATTTAAGCTTAGCAAATTCACCACATGGAAGGGAGGAATTACTAAGGCAATTTTCACTTGGAGTACTTTGCATTCAAAAGAGGAGATGAATCCCCTAGATCCAATCCTAAACGAGACAAGGACTGAATACTGAGTGGATTGGATTGATTTAGGTTTTCCTCTTCTGTAAGTTGAATTGTTAAAATAAGTAGAATGTTAGAATTGGAGACAAAATATGCAAAAACGGTGAGCTATAAGTTCGAGATTTCATCGTACACCTAGATATGAGTAATATGAGCTGATTCAGAGTTTCCTTGCGAAAACTACCATAAATAGTCAGGAGCGTGTGCAGGGACCAAGACACCCCCTCTTGTTCCTCTGAAATTTTCGATCGCTGAAAAGGGTTTTTTCGTCTCTGTATTTGAACTATTAGGAAGCTTATTTCCAAGAGTACAGTTGTAGACCTATTTCCTGCACATAGAAAGAAAGGGAAATATGTTGGGAATAGGGGCTTGCCTTTGGTCAAACCCCAGTTTAGAATCAACCTTGAATGAAATATTGCAAATACTGAAGTAAATAATGAAAAGGTATACCTTAGATCTGCAATTACTGATAATGATGCTTTGCTTCTTCAATGTAATCACATATGGTGTATGAAATGGCATGAATATGACAAAACCCTAATCACACAAACATGCTTGCAAATGAATGATGTAATGTTGCTCCAATGGATAGATGAAGAATATGCATCCTTGAAGAATATTTGATGATGAATACTTGAATGCTTGAATGTAGTCTCCTCACCTTATGGTCATCTCCACCTTATTGCCTTCTGCCCAAATGAAAGGGGAATACCTTCTTATATACTTGCCTGTCATCAAACATATTAATTTTCCGACATAGGCCAACATGGGGAAAAGTTTTCCGCTCAAATTTGAGATAGGGCCAAGGGTTCAAATTAGGGCCCAATTAAGGAGGACCATGGTGTGGTGCCATGGTCCTGGTGAGGACCAGGGTGCCATGCCCTAGTCCTACCCCAATTTAGGGCAAGGACAAGGGGTCCTAGCAAGGTAAAGTGTGAAAATATGATGTTTCTTGCATGGGGGAGGCATAAATATGTCTCGATCAAGCATGAAGATGAAAACACTAAGGTGGGGGCCCTAAATGCGGTCGAAATTGCAAGGGGTGCAATTTTAGGATGCTACATTTAACCCCCACTTTAGCGGGAGTATGAGCTTACGCAAATACTCACAATAAAGTAAAAGAAAGAGAGATGAAGAAGATGAGGAATGTGGAGTAAAACCACAAGGAGTATAAGATATCACTAATTTCAAGGAACCAAGCCCCCAATCTTAGAATCTTAAATCACTCAAGCATACACAAGAGCACACAAAATAGGAATTGAAAAGACAAACAAAGACAAAAGACACACAATAATAGCTAAAGACCAAAACAAGACCTCAATTCAACTAGCCGAAGAGACCTTGATATCAAAATGTATCAACAACTAATATCATTCTTGAAAAATGCCATCTCATGAACACAAGTGATCATATAAAAGAGAAAAGCAAGCATCATCCATGAACTATCAATAGAAAAACTATGAGTTCATGAGAGGAAGGAGAGTGAGCATGAATACACACTAGATTTGTTTATCTGGGTGATCCATGAGAAGAATGATGAGAAAGGGCATGGACTACTTGCCCCTAGATGTTTTTATCTAGGTGATCCATTTTGGGGAGGAGAGTAGGAATAGTCTAGCTATTTTTAGCTAGTTCCACTCATCCTCGTGTGTGTGTGCAAGTGATGTCTGGTTTCAAGTGTATAGCAACCCGTGTAACTCTTTGCTCTATTTTTCAGTGTGCTTCAACCTATTTAAGACATTTAATAATGCATAAAATGAGGATGAAGCATGAGGATGCAACAATCCCATATAAATTAAATGAGGATTATACATGAGGATGCAATAATACCATGAATGATGGACAAAATAGGGATGAAACATGAGTATGCAACAATCCCATATTGATAAATGAAATGAGGATTATGCATGAGGATTCAATAATCCTATACTGATAAATGAAATGAGGATTAAGAAAGAGGATGCAATAATCCTATTTTGATAATTGATAGTCTAAAATGCAACTAGGAGGCCGCATATATGCCCTCCCTTAAGATGTCAACATAGTCGTATGTTGATGTCTTAAGGAAGGTAGAAAAAAGGATACCCACCTTCAACACCAAGGAGATATCTGCTAATCAATAATGCACGCATTCCAAGCTAGAAAGAAAGACTTCTAAGTAGGCTTTGTTTCTTTAAGCAAGGAAGAGATAATTGTAAAAGAGATATCTTGCAACAAATGTAAAGGATCCTTTTGAGGGATGTATGATTAACAAATGATAGAAAGATCTTTGCATAAAGATATTTACCTCCAAGGGTAGATGATATCCTTAATAAAGATGACATCCTGGAAGGATAAGAGGACTGAGAATATGCACCTTCTCCAAAGTGGATTCTTAGGATCTCATACTTTCACTAAGAAGAGATTGTTCATAAAAGATGCACCATTTCAAACAAGGAATGCACACACACTCATAAGAAATGACATCAAATTATGAAAGATGCAACTCAACAAAGGAAAAAGGCAATCTTTGGAAGAGAGAGAGAGAGAGAGAGAGAGAGAGAGAGAGAGAGAGAGAGAGAGAGAGAGAGAGAGAGAGAGAGAGAGAGAGAGAGAGATAGAGAGAGAGAGAGAGAGAGAGAGAGAGAGAGAGATTTGAAACATTATTCTTGCCCCCCCAAGCATGAAGACAAGGACACCAAAGAGAGATCATTTATAAAAGAAACACTCTTCTAAAATAGGCAAAATATCTTCAAAAGGGATGCATATCATAATATAGAAGGGTTCATTATAAAAGATACCACTCAAAAAAGGGAAGAATTTGGTGAATGATTATAGACTTTCAACACTAAGGAAGAGGTCCAATTAAGGATATGCACTTATAAGGCAAGGATAAGATCCTCATTATGGATACTTATTCCAATAAGAGGAAGGAGATCCTCAATAGGGATATACACCTCCACAATTGATAAGAGATCCTTAATAAAGGTCCTACTTCACAAAGGGAAAGTGAGAAAGGGTGATTGAAAGGCTATTCTTGCCCACCAAGCATGGAGACAAGAATAAAAATACTATTATGTTGCTACCAAAGTATGATTGCACTTGAAATTGTACCATCATGAATGATAATGAGCCCCCCAATATGTAAGATACCAATGTCACATAATGAGGAGCAACATAATAGGAACTTAGATGTTATGTGAAAGGAAAAATATTAGAGTCCAACTCATTGCCATCTAGTATTTGAATGGTAATAGTTACAATAAGGTGTTCAATTTTATCTGCTGAATCTTGGCATTCATTAGTGGCATGGCCAAGGATTTTCAGATGATACTTGCAAAAATAAAAATAGTGTTGATTTTTCTTAATATTCTTTCTTTGATTCTTTAAAGGGAGATTAATCAAGTTGGCTTTAAGAAGCTCATACAATATACTCTCTTGTTTTGATGATAAGTTGTAAGAAGACAATGGAGGAGGGCATGTGAACAAAGGAGGACTTTGAAAACCTATATCTTCTTGGGAAAAGTGTTGTGTAGATTTCTCATGACCATCAAAACTTTGTTGCACACATCTTAAACCATATCCATTGTGTCCATGCATAGATGTTGAAATGTCTAGAGGAGAGGTTTCATTCCTAGCATCAAAATCTAAAGATCGCTCATCATCATCAAGACATGAGTTGGAAGGAGAGGTGGGAAGTAATTTAGAAGAAGTTTGGATAAATGACACACAAGTCTCCTTCAAGGCTTCTTTTGTAGATTAAGGGATATTATACCCATTTAAGTAGGATGTAAAATATAAGGTACCCATGTAGACACTTATATTAATTATTTTAATTAATTTAACCCTCTTACATAATTAATTTATTTAATTGTGTTAGCCTTTATTCTTCTCAATATTAATTAAATTTAATCTAATTAATATTGCCACTATAGTTCATATAATTGATTTATTTAATAAATCAATTTTCCCTTCTTCTTCTAAAGTACTCAAAAATTAATTCTTCTTAATCCCCCCTTTAATTAATTAGTTTCAATTAATTAATTAATCCATGTGATTCCTACAAATCACCTTTTCCTAATCCATCATTAGTCTAATTAATTCTTCTATAAACCCTCACAATCCTACTTAGCATTATTCTTCAATTTTTAATTACTCCCACTCATTCTCTCTCCTAGTCAAATCCTCCTACAAATCCCACTTGCTCCTAATCCCCACCTAATTCTTCTAAATAGTCCCTTTAATCCCTTGTCAGTGGCTAATCCCTATGATTAGGCAGAAAAGTCAACCATAGCCATTTATGGCTAAATCCTCTTGTCCCCCTCCTCACCTTCCACCTTAAATGCTCCCTTTTTGGGTGAATGTGAGATTTTAAAAATCTCACATTCTCCCCAAGGAATTTTAAAATTCATTTTCCCTTCTCCAATCCCCATGCACACAATATCATGGGATTTTGTAATTCCATGTGCATCCCCCAAGGAATTTTTAATTCTTTTTATCCTTCCTAGGTGCATTGGGAACTCTTCCCCATGTACCTTGAGGAGGGTGGAGACAAGAAATTCCTTTATGGAAAATCTCTTGGTCTCCACCCCCCTTGTCATGTCATTGTCCCTTCATCCATGTGATCTCTTACTCTCAATCCTAGCCCTCCATTGCTTTTCAATCTTGACCATCCATTTTGCTCCATCTAATTCTATAAATTGGGGTCTCCATCCCCTCATTTGACATCTCCAATTCTAGTAAGTTTATGTTGCCACTTTTGAGTTCAAGAATCTCTCCAAGAGCCTACATTGTAGTCAAATCCCTCACATATCCATACCTATCCACTTGCATCCCACTTGAGCATCCATCATACATTCATCCATCTAATCATTAATCCATTTGTTGTGCACATTGGAGATCCATCCACATCAATCCATTTATCTAATCAAATCAGATTGGAGAAGGGGCACAACTTCAATCTCATCAAAAGCTCAATCTGAGGAACAAGTGAAGATTGTGAAGGTATAATGGTATTTAATCTTGTTTTTGATATGTTTGGATGTTTTATGGATTGAATTAACCATTATCTCCTATCACCTCAGTTTTACCTTGGTTCATTTTGGCATGCCCGATGGGAACCACGTCCCAGAAATCTAACCTTTTTTGCAATTTTTTTGTGGTTTCTAGCTGCAAGTTCTAGATCAGCGCAGGTGTCTGCACAATAGCGCGTGTGTTGCAGTTTCAATGTGTGCGCCTGTGCATTAGTGCGACCGTTTGAAATTTAAATATTACTAACCCACCCTTTTTGCATGTCTGCCGATCAACATGAGCATCACAACTTCAGCGCGTCCGTTGTTCTTAATTTTCCTCGTTTGATGTTTTAGATTTCTTTTTAAAAAAAATTTTTGTTCCTAATTAGTTAAAAAATAAAAAATCAGTTAAAATTAAAAAAAATAGTTTTAAATTATGTTTAGTTCAAAATTTGACTTTTTGGGTTAATTGCGCATCAACGCGTGTGCAGGCAGATCAACGCCTGCGCCCTAGTTCCAACGCATCTGTTGAACCCTATAAGCCTGCTCCCTCACACATTTGAAATTTGAAATTTTGGTTTTCCCGCTAATTGTTTCTATATTTTCTTGTTTTTAACGTGTACGCAAGTGCATTAGCGCGTAGGCTTCTGCATAAGCGCGTCTGGTCAGGTATAACTGCGGTTAATATTTTTGAATTCTAAATTATGTCCTTTTCCCACTTTTTGGTTTTTGTAGGCTGCAGACTTACTTCGGCACATGCGCAGGCGGATCAGCGCCTACGTAGGCGTCGTAGTGCGTCCGCTTGTGGAACAACACCTGTGCTGCATCCCTTAGGGATTTTTGTTTATTGATCAAATTTTGAGTTTTACAAATTTGTACCGTTTGTCCAAGACCAAAAACTAAAACTACTAACTGTTTTTGTTGCAGCACGTTGGTCCAACACATACTTTTTTCCACTAAATTAGTTTTCTTATTGCATTTATAGTTAGAAAATTATGAACATGTGGGATTAAAATGAACCATTGTCTTTTGTGTTTGGTGCGCTTGCACATTTAGTGTCGAGTGGACCCACTGTTGCACTCTAGTATCCTCTCCCCTCGCCTTCACAGATCTTGGGTGTAAGAGAATGAGTGATCAACAACACCCTTTTTTTCATTTTTGTAGTTGAGGGCTATTCTTGATTGGGGATTTCATCACCCCACAAGGGTATCTCGAATTGGGACACGTCAGGGATATCAACTCTCTCGACGCGATCTCGAGCAGGTTTTTTGAGCCGCTATATAAATAAGTTGGTCAAGCGGCTGGAGTGATAAGTGAATTTGACGTATGTGGGGGCCTTCCCTGCACCAATAAGCTCAGTTAGAGCCTTAACTGGCTTGCATCAAGAATTCATCATCGGATTGGTGATCCCTCGAAAATTACACTAGACACCAATTTTAGTAGCCAAAATCCTACATTTGATAGTGCAAGGGATGCAGATTGTATCTGAAGTTACTCCTCATGTATCCACTCAAGATGAGACGTAAGTTCCCCAACTGATAGAACCTTGGATCTTTGGGGTAAGAGAATTTGCTATTCCTGAGAAATGAGTGACGTGGAGGGGAGCCAGTGCTACCTGAATCTCTATTTATTCGCCTAAGTGAGGTATTGCTTATGCGAGGGGCCTATCAAGTGGTTTCCACTTTCCAACCTAATTTGTGTTGTCTTCAAGTGTCTTCATTTGTGCTATACTTGTAAAATCAATTTGGGATAATCTAGGCCCCACATCACTTGCACACTTGACATTGAGTGTTACACTTGGCCAATGTGTTTTCTATGCTTGATGTTTCATTGCCAAGAGTAGATTGACAAACAACCTCCCCACTTTCCACATTTGACAAATATTTCCAAAATCCAAATTTTCACACCTTGCATAATCAAAGTCCAAATCTAGTCCACCTCATTTTCACCTCATGTTCCATAAGTCTAAGGTGTACAAGCATCCCAAGAAGTCTATCCATCGTCCAATCAAGGAGAAGAAGCTTACCCAAGCCCAACTCATTAGACATCAAAAGTTTTGGTATACCAATCGCAAACTCTTGCTCAAACATAGGACCTTTTTGCATCGATATCACGATTATACTCATGGTCATAGAACGAGTTTGATGCTTGTGATGAACTAAGAGTCTGTGCCCTACACTAAAGATCATGCTTGTCTTTCAATACCAACTATCATCAAAATCGGGGTGGTCGCATCCCTTCATACAATTTGTCGTCTGAACCTATCACTTATTGAGTCATTCCCATCCCAAGGATAATCTAAGTCATCAATTTATTCTATTCATCACTATCATCCTTCTTTGATCTTTATCATCAATATTTTCCAAGGAATTAGCACATCAATCAACCTCATAATCCAAGCAATCTTCAATCAATCAAATAAATCCTTAATCAATCATACTTCAATCAAATCAACCTCACTCTAAGGTTTTATACCTTGTGAAGTTTTATTTAGACCTCATCTTAAATCAATTTATCATTTGGGTTTTTTGCTTGGGAAAGAATCTCCCCCAAGTACCTTTGCCTCATCTTTTGGGTCGATCAAGACCCCAATCCTATGTCTTTATTTTTCTTGGGATCATTAGTCAATCCTTAGTAGAAAGAGACTTTGATCATTATCCTAAGGTCTAAATTTTACCCAACTTGGTTGCCACCTTGTTTGTGGTTTTCATCAACATCCCCCACCTAAAATCCTCATCCAAGGACTAAGGTGCAATCTTAATCAAACTTTTGTCCTAATCTAAGAACCTAATTAATCATTCTATCAAATCCAAATGAATTCAAAATCCAAAATCCAAAATCCTAGCTAAGTCCTTTCATCAAGTTTTTCTTCCAATAAATATTCCCTAAGATTATTCTTGTATGGTCACAACTTGATCTCAAAAGAAGAAGATAGCCGAACAACAATATGGCATGTCGGACATTAGTGTCCTATATCAAGACCCTACACAAGATCCCATGCAAGGGAAAAATGTACATCCCAACATTCAAGATCCACAACCACAAGTGGACCCTAACATGGTTGATCAAGATGACCTCTCCCCGGAAGTACGAACATTCCTAGAGGATTCATACAAACAAGAAATAATGGAGAAATTCATCCGACACAATCCTAGTGGTCTCCTAAAGACCCTTATTGAAAATGGAGCTCACCTTCCCCTTGATTTCGATAGATGCATTCTTGATCAACAACTGCAAGGAGAATTTGCTCCTACTCACATTGTTGCGCCTATTATTTATCCTCAATCTATAGCACCCGCGGTATCCATCCCCATGGTTTCCATCCAACCTTCTTCCTTTTTGGCATTTATACCATTATCCAACCTGATCACGTCTATTCTCCAACATTCTTCTATGTCATCCTCTTCTACCCTCCCACATGTATCTATTCCACAATCTTCCATCCCTCTCAACAATACCGCTAATTTCATCAATACTTCTCTTCCTCATTCCACAACAATTTGTGGGTTGCGACCAATTGTCACCTCTCAAGTCCCCATCACATCGCTCATCACATCTCACATTCTCACCTCTTCATCCTACCAATATATTAGTGGTGGTGGTATACCTTCCATGACTCACCATATATTCGAGGCAAACAAGGTCCATCATGTTCAAGGCCCACAACATGATATAATCAAGGAAATTCGGGACATGAAAAACATCATAAAAAACATGAAGGAAGGGACTAACAAAAGAAAACCTTATTCATTTGAGGAATTTTTTCCTTGTCCTTATGATACCTCAATATCAGTTTCAGCTTACCCACCAGGGTTTGAGATGCCTAAGTATGAGGGTAAGGGGGACCCCCAAGACCATGTCCATGAGTTTCACATCTTATGGCAAGAATTATCCTATAGTTATTTATATCTTCATAGAATCTTCCCTAAGAGTCTCATGGGAGATGCTCTTGCATGGTTCTCGTCCCTGCCCAGAGGTTCTATCACCTCCTTTCCAGACTTAGCATAAAAGTTTGTGGCCCACTATGCTTACAACATTGTCAATGATGTTTCCATGATGGACCTTTGTAACACAAAATAGAGGTCTGGAGAAACTTTCACCAACTTCTTGCAGAGGTGGTGATACCTTATCAAGAAATTCTAGTGGGATATGCCAGAACAACACCAAATTGAATTATTTCATAAAAATATGGTACCCAAACTATCAAAACCCTTGACATCTTAGTGTATAAAGTCTTTCCAAAATTTGTCTAACAAGGGCTTAACTCTTGAACGTGTCTTGTTATTAGAGGATGGCACTCTAAAGCATTATAAAAAATCAAGTCAGAATACTTCCTCTTATTACAATGATAAACCAAAATTTTGGTCTAAAAATAAGAACATAGTCAATGATGGTGTCACTGACGCAAAGCGGGTCCAAACCGTGGCCGCTCCTTCAAAGTCCACCACCACTAATCGTCAATTAAATACTCAGCAAAACAATCAAAATCAATCTCAAAGACCCCCAAACAATGTCTCAATCCAGGGGCGAAACAATCAGGCTCCAATGGAGTATACCCCTCTTGCTAAACCCATTGAGGTTGTGTTTCAAAAACTTGTCTAGGCTGGTGCGGTTGTCTTTCCGATAACTTGCTCGTTTGATCCAAACCAACCCAAACCTAGGTGGTATAATGAGAACAAGTACCGTGATTATCATTATATCAATGGGCATGATACACAAAAGTGTATGAAACTAAATAACTATATGCAAGATCTGATTGATAAGGATGATATTGAGGTAGCAGCAACAAAACCTGGTAACAATAACAATAAACTCAAGATGTACTAGGAACACTTCTCGAAGCATGACAAAGGCAAGGCCTCATCATCTAATGTTGTGAACTATGATTACACTAATTATATATCCAACTTTGACTCCTTGGTGAGTCGTATAGAGCCTATAGATAACCATGTCAACGCCATCACTATCTAGGGAGCAAACCCTCCCTCTTCTCAAAACTGACCTAGGGTCACTGTTCAAGGTGGTCCTGCCCCTACACAACTGGCAAGCAGACCCAACCCTGCTAAAATAGTCATTCAAGGCACCGCACCTTCCACTTCCCATGACTACAATGTAATCACTCACCGCGGAAGAGTAACTATCCAAGGAGCTCCTCCCCCATCGAATCCTCCCCCCATGTCATCCACTCGCCGATATGATCTCCTTGATCATCTTGGGAAGACCCCTGCACAAATTTCCATCTTAGAGCTCCTCAAGACCTCCCCTGTCCACAAAGAAATTTTGGAACAAGCCCTCCTTGATTCACGTGTCCCTGACAACATCAATGTTGCCCAATTCCAAGCCCTCATTGGAAACCTTGCTTCCCTGCAACACCTTGTTTTCACTTCCAATGACAATCATAATAAACCATTGTATATTAAAGCTCTTATCCAGAAACACAAGGTTAAACGCATCTTGATAGACGGTGGATCTAGACTCAACCTCTGTACATACAAGTTAATAAAGCAATTGGGACTTTCTGAGGACCTGGTTGATAGGTCAGGACAAATCACAATCAAAGCCTATGATGATGCAGAAAGGGTTTCCAAAGGAATGATCACTTTACCTCTTCAAGTGGGCCATGTTACAGTTGATACCCCTTGCCAAGCTTTGGATCTTTATCTCCCTTATAACATTCTCCTTGGTCGCTCATGGATTCATTCCCTCCACTTACCACCAATGCCTTAAATTTTGCTTCAATGGTGGAGAGATCACTATCAGAGGTGATCCGCAACCTTTTCAGTATTGCAAACTCTTAGAGGGGAAACATCCATAACACTGCCTATTAAATAGACCCACTCCACCTCCTCCATTTGACGCATCTAAATTTGCCTCCACCTCATCCCCAACTAAACCTAAGGTCAAGATTGTAGACGATGGTTGTGGAGAATATAAACTTGAGGATGTCATATTAATAGGCAATCTCCCCTTGTCTCCTAAGTCATTAGGCAAGCTTAAAGAAATACAAAAATGGTCAGAAACCCATTTTACAATGCAAAGATACCACCTTCAAGCAATGAGGCCCACTTGATGAAGAGAGTCTCGAGACAGATGTTTCCTCTTGGTTGTATCATGAAGAGGATGAAGAACCAACAAAGATTCCCAAGAAGATGTATCCAAAAGCATTAGCCATAGTGGAATATAAGATGGGTTATAAAGGACATGACCTGGGGCCGAAAGAAAAGGAATCAAAGTGCCAATAAATCCCATCTCATACAAGTATAATAGGGTCTTGGGTTACACTCTAGTAGCTAAGATCACTATCACTGGTACCCCTTCAAGTCCCTCCTTGGATTCTGAAGACTTTGATGAAGAAGAATTTCACGAAATGCCTTTTGAATACGAAGATGACATCTTATTCGATATCCATATCAACACCATCACCCCCATAATCCCTTCCACTCCACATGAGTTGCAACTTGTCTACCATGATCTTATAGATTGGGACCAACGAGACAAACCCGCTTTGGACATATGTGTCAATGATAATGCTCACATGGCTCTCATGACTATGCGCAATTTAGAAGACTGCAACAAAATTCATGGGATTCAACTACATGAGAAAGGATACTTTGGTAGTCAGGTCAATACCCTTAGTCGCAAAAAGATAGTAAAATAAAAATCATGATTCCTTAGGTGAAAACCTTCCTCAGGTACCTTTGGACGAGGAAAAAGTAAAAACAAAGGGTGTATCCACAAGTGAAAACCTGGATCAGGCACTTGAGGATGAGGGACTTGACCTCCCTACCATTGTTCCCCCACAATAAGACATGTCAACTTTACTGATAGAGGAAACAAACACTATCAATGTGGGCACTGAAGACACCCCAAAGAACGTGCCCATTGCTAAGTTCTTTTCGGATCAAGAGAACAAAACTTTATCACTTTTCTCACAGAAACAAAGATCAACTTTTCCTGGTCATATGTTGACATGCCAGGTCTTGATCCCAACTTAGTAGTCCACAATCTTGTTGTTAATCCAGATGCTAAACCTATAAACCAGGAATTATGCAAGATGCATCCACATATTGCACTCCTTGTCCAAGCAAAGCTTCAAAATATGTTGGATACGGGATTCATAAAACCAATAGATTATCCTGAGTGGGTATCTAACATTGTCCCTATCAAAAAAGCTACTGGGGGCATCCACATTTGCACAGATTTCCAAGACTTGAATAAAGCCTACCCTAAGGATGACTTCCCACTCCCCAACATAGACATGATTGTAGATCTCACAATGGGAAATGAAATGTTATCACGTATGGATGGATTTTTTGAATACAATCAGATTAGGATCACAGAAGAGGACCAACATAAAACAACATTCACAACACCATGGGGCACCTTTTGTTATCAAGTCATGCCTTTTGGTCTCAAGAACGCTGAAGCAACATATCAACGAGAAATGATAACAATTTTCCATGACATTTTGCATAAAATAATGGAGGATTACGTGGATGATCTCCTAGGAAAGTCCAAGACAAGACATGAACACATCCCTATCTTAAGGCAAATCTTTGAGAGATTAGAAAAGTATAAGTTGTGCCTTAATCCCAATAAATGTGTCTTTGGTGTTACATCTAGGAAACTGTTAGGTTTGATTATTTCCCATAGAGGCATAAAGGTTGATCCTGCAAAGGTGAAAGCTATCATGGAAATTCTTCCCTGGAAGACTCTCAAATAAGTGTGCAACATCCAAGGAAATCTACAATCCATCAGATGCTTCATCTCACAGCTCACAAATAAATGTCACCCATTTGCGCACTTACTACGCAAGGATACCAAATTCAAATGGGACTGCCTTCCATTCCTCACATCACCTCACATCACCTCTGGTTCTTATGCCTTCCATTCCATGACATCCAATCCTTTTGTACATACCAGCAACTGTAGTGGCACTGGGGGCATTATTAGCACAGACATATGATCAAGGAAAAGAGCATGCTATATACTACACCAGTCGCACATTAGTAGGGTATGAGCTCAATTATACCCCTACTGAAAGAGTATGCTTAGCACTCATCTTCAACACACAAAAACTCCAACACTACATGCTTAACAACAAAACAAAATTGATTGCTAAGATCGACCCTCTCAAGTATCTCTTATCAAAGGCTGCTCTCACTGGGAGAACTGCTAAATGGGTCATGTTACTAAGTCAGCTCGACATCGAATATGTAGATAGAAAAGCAATCAAAGGACAAGTGATAGCAGATCAGATGGTCGACGCTCCGCTTCAAGGTGACCACCCTATCCTCATTGAATTTCCAGATGAATCCATAGTGAATGCACTATGTCTTCCACATGGAAATTGTATTTTGATGGTTCTCGCACCCATAATGGATTGGGGGTAGGCATATTTTTTGTCACACCTCAAGGAGATTGCATCCCTAAATCATACAAGATAGCCTTTTCATGTACCAGCAACATTGTAGAATATGAAGCACTAATCACTGGACCCCGTTTGGCTAACGAGTGGAAGATATTGGAATTACACGTCTATGGTGATTCCCAACTTGTCATTAAACAAGTCAATGATGAGTATAAAACAAAAGATGACAAGTTTCTTCCTTATCGTAGTATGGTTGAGGACCTCAAGCAACACTTTACATCAATCAAGTTTGATCAGATTCCGTGCACAAACAACAGAGTTGTAGATGCATTGGCCACTATTGGTTCCCTCCTGCAAATGCCAACACATAGTCAGAAATGTGAGTTTTTGGTCGAGCAACTTCTCATACCAACGTATGACCTACCTGAGTCTAGAATGGTGTGTGTATTCGTTGGTCCTGAATCCCCTTGGTATCAAGAGACCTTCACTTACCTGAGAGATAACACCATTCCTCCACACTTCACCAAAACCCAACAACAAACCTTTATCCATCGTTGTTCCCATTACACTATCGTTGGAGACACCCTATTTAGAAGGCACTTTGATGGTTCCCTCCTAAGGTGTCTAGACAGGCAGGAGGTTGAATGGGCACTACGCAAAGTGCACAAAGGTATATGTGGGGCACACTCAAGTGGTCTCACTGATGCTCTGCAAAAAGGATTAGAAAATCTGTTTGATGGCAACACACACAAGAGCACAAGAAACAAACGTTTGTGTTAGCAACAAAAGATTATCCTAAACAGGCATATCAAGAGAGATATTAAGCATGAAATAGAAAGCATATAAACATAGAATAAAATAGCTAATCAAGATGCTCATAGTTGCTCCTCCCTTGTTCCTCTCCTCTCCAAGTCCCAAATGAGTGTAGCTCTCAGCTTTTAGCACTAGCCATGGATGCCATATGGAGATTCAAGATAGTTGAATATGATAAGCAAATGCTATGCAAGTGTAGATAGTGATGCTATGAGAAAGCTCTATGCTAATGCCAGTATAACAACAATACTCTAATGCTTCCTCCTTTGCTTGAGGAGAAGGGTTCTATTTATAGAAGAAATGGGGAAATGAAGGGTTAAGATTGAGTAATCTTAACAAGGGTTAGGATTGAAAGATATTCAATCCATGTGAGACTTTCAACCTAATCCCATGTTGACAAGTGTCACCATGAGGAGGCTTGAGAGGAGAGATAAGGAGCATTAAATGCTCGAGGGGACATGATGGTTACCCTAGTCAAAGAAATAAATGCTTTGAAGAGACACATGGGTTACATGAGGGTTAAGTTAGGGGTCAAAGTCCTTAACCATGGGTGCAAGTGGAACTAACCATTAATGGTCATGTAAGAGCCATAAGTGGTTTGGAAGACTTTAGAGGTTAATTTGTTGAACACACAAAGCATTAATTGCTTTTCAAAGACTTTGGAGTCTTTGAGAAGTGACTCCAATTTGCTTAGGAATGTGACAATATTTAGGGGATGGATTAGTTTAATTAGGAAGGGTTTAGAAGAATCTAGAAGGGGTTTGGGCATGCAAGTGGATTTTGTAGGAAAATGCAAGTGGGAGAAATTTTGGTATTTTCAATTAAAATAAGATCATTTATTCCAATTAAATGGTGTAATTTGCATTTGGATAAATATTCAAATAAATATTAATTTATTTAAATGAGAAAAAAAGAAGATAAAGCATTAAAATGCTTGAAGACTTTGAGGGAAACCATTAAAGGCTTGAAGACTTAAGGAAAACCATTAAAGTCTTAAGAAGACTTTAAGGGAAGCCATTAAGTTTGAAGACTTTAAAGCCATCAAGTTTGAAGACTTTAAAGCCATCAAGTTTGAAGACTTTAAGGGAAACCATTAAAGGCTTAAGAAGACTATAGAAGGAAGCCATCAAGTTTGAAGACTTTAAAGCCATCAAGTTTGAAGACTTTAAGGGAAACCATTAAAGGTTTCAAGTGGGTGAGGATAAATAGGATTTTAAATAAATAATTTATTTAAAATAGTTGTGCAACTTGCTTTTGTAGGAAAATACAAGTGGGTGGAGGATAAAGGTGATTTAAATAAATTATTTATTTAAAATAATTGTGCAACTTGCATTTGTAGGAAAATGCAAGTGGGTAGAGGATAAAGGTGATTTAAATAAATGTTAATTTATTTAAATGTGAGAGGTGGGATTTTGGGGGATTTAAATAAATATTAATTTATTTAAATGTGAGAGAATATTTAATTAAATAAATATGATTTATTTATTTAATTAATGGTCTGAATTTGGTTAAGTGAATTAAATCAAATAAATTGAATAATTTATTTAATTAATAGGAGAAGAGGGTTAAGATGAATTAATTCAATATTAATTTAATTAATTATTAATTGATGGTTAAATAATCAAATAAATACTAAGTATTCATTTAATTAAGTGGACAGATTTATGTGACTACATTTGCCCCTCTTTGAGACAGTGCAGTTTATTGTGTCGTTTCAAAGAAAGAAAAATAGATGTGAAGAAATGCCCCATAAAATGTAAATTTAATGGGTGGTATGCCCCCTCAAGAGATGGGCCGAATTTTTTTGAAAAATCGGGCGATCTCTCGAAAAAAAATGAAAAGTGGAAGGCAGGTAGAATAGAAGAAATTAGAACTAATGATGAAAGAATGGGAGAAAATGGAGTGAATATGAAGAAACAACAAGCCAGCGAGTACCCTGAGGTCATGTAAGAGATACATAGTAGATGTAGTGTGGGGTTTGGATTGATGCTATACAATTGATCAAAATTGGTTGGACAATCTGGTGCAATCGGTTTAATTGCCCCGGTCAAGTCAAAGCGTGACAGTTGATGTCAGTTGGTCGCTTGGACATGATAAAGTCTAAGTAAGTGAATCAAAGTGACCTGATGTGACTTAGACAATTGATATAATTGCCCGATGAAGTCAAGGTATATGAAGCAAAATACTCGTTGAGACGTAGACAATTGATGTAATTGTCCGTTGGATTGTGTTTGATTGGTTGATCAATTGATAGTGTGTGCATGTGATGGACGCTTGTGGGGAAGCATGGCAGCCCCGTTGAGACTAGGTCATTATGATAAATGCCTGATATAGTCTAGGATTACCATGATCGATTACCTGTTGAGACCCGAAGATACTTGATCAGAGTATCTGTTGATAGTCTAGGTGTGCGTGAGTTGATGTACCTATGCAGATAGAGTAACTTTCTTGACTTATTGGATGACTTAGGATAGGAAACACAATCCCTCCTATTTAGAGATGGATGGTGATGAACGTGGCTTGATTAGGTTGATTGGGACACGATGTAGGGTATGTGATGGTGATTATCGAGATGGGGATGGTGGGGGGGGGGGGCTCAATGTTAGATAGAAGAAATGGAGGACCTATTACATTTCTATGGAAGAAGAGGAAAATAGAGTATCCATTGTCATTACTATGTATGAATGATATGCAGCTATTTATGAATGTATGGATGGATGGAATGCAACAGAATGCAATATATACAAATGAGATGGAATGATGATCCATGGTGCTTTATTTTTCATCATTGAGCATTAAAATGTTGTAAGAAAATACAAGCAACTTGACATAAAGATTCAAGATGACCAGAGTATTTCTTACATGGATTTTGATATAGCAAGTTAATACAAGCAACTTGATATAATGGATCAAGTTGACCTGAGTATTGCTTGTGAAACAGACAAGGATTATCTCCTTTCATGCATGACTTGGATCGTCCTCCTTGATCTTAGGCTGATCATATCCTGAGACAAGTGCATACCGTAATAAGAGATAAAATCTTTATCCAATTTGGATGAGGTAGGAGGAACCAAAGAAAGAGCATTGTACCTGCAAACAAACAATATATACATAAAGAATAAAGAATAAAGAATAAAGATCCTTGGTAATGGTACATGCTCATATGGTCAAGGTATATGCTGTAGTCAGCAAGCCGTAATGATCTATGACTGCATTTGGCATAAGATCACGTAGCTTGGTGAACTTCCCACGTAGACACCATTAGGACATGCCCCAGAACTTCATCGGGAATAATGCGCAAATGATACAAAATAATGTTGAAAGATCTCGATACAGATAAACGAATGATTGTACTCACAAATCAACCAAGTATTTGATAGCTTAACATAATTTTCTTGTCAAAGAAAAACGTTACTTTTGTCTTTGTCTTGGTAAGGAAGGATGCATCCTTGTTTAAAGACAATTTCCGATTTGTTGATGTTGATTGTGTGGTTTGATTAGTAAATGGTCATCGTGTGAGTATTATGTCAATGTTTGTTTGGTATCTACTTGGATGAGTATGTACAATGTGTTGCCATGTTTTTGTGTGATTTTCGATGGTTCTTTCAATGTTTTGGATTTTGTGAAACATTTTTTAATGTTTTTGGATTTTGTGAGACATTTTTGAATGTTTTTGGATTTTTGTGAGACATTTTTGAATGTTTTTGCCAATGAATCACCAGTAATGTAGAATCCACTTCCATCAACTAGATTGAGAGGGTATTGCCCCCAAGTGTAGACATGACTATGAAAAAGTGGGATGCAAGATGCATGAAGTACTATCTCTGATTACAGATCAAATAACAAGCCATGGTTTGGATGGATGGATGTGTGTAAGTATGAATGTGATCGCAACGAGCCTGAAAGATACTGGAGCCATTGTCTTTACGAGTGGCGCCTGTTTGCCAGGTTTTCACCATCGCACTTACCCAACGTGCCACCGGAGTGGTTGTTCACCATTTGGATGCATGATTTTTCTTTACTTTTTGAATGTTTTTGTATTTCTTTAGGACATTTTTCTGAATGTTTTTGGTATTTTCTGATATGCAGGGGAGCCTGATGCTCTGTACAGCTTAGGTATAAAACCGTTTGAGGTGCATATTGTTAATTGGATCTGCGAGTGGTTCTCCTTCTGATGTAGCCAGCTGATATGCCCCGGACCTGAATACAACAGTGACAACATATGGGCCCAGCCAGTTTGATTCAAACTTTCCCTTATGTTCTCTGTTTGGTTGGTTGCGAGGATTCTCTTGGAGAACAAGATCACCTACCTCAAATGTATGAGGTCTAACTCGGTGATTGTAGCTTCTGCTCATGCGCTGCTAATAGGCTTTGAGATGGTTGTATGCAGCTTGTCGCTTCTCATCAAGTAACTCTGAGTTCTGAAGACGGGATACTCTATATGCTTCATCATCTATCAGATTATGCAAGGAAACCCGTAATGATGGTATCTTGACCTCAATAGGCAAGATAGCTTCTGCACCATAGACCAATGAATAAGGAGTTGCACCTGTAGGGGTTCGAATGCTAGTTCGATATGCCCATAGTGTCGGATTTAGTTGAACATGCCAGTCACGGTCGGCATCATTGACTGTCTTCTTTAGGATCCTCAATATGTTTTTATTAGATGCTTCGGCCTGACCATTGCCTTGTCGGTAATAAGGAGTGGAAAAGCGGTGTTGGATATGAAATTTCTCACAAAGTTCGCGGACATCCTAATTTTTGAAAGGAAGACCGTCATCTGTGATGATGGACATGGGTACACCATACTGGCAGATGATGTAGTTGAGGATGAATGAGGCGATCTGCTTGTCGATGACTTGGGTAAGTGGAACAGCTTCGATCCACTTTGTGAAATATTCGGTGGCGGTAATAATGAATTTATGACCATTGGATGAAGATGGATGAATCTTACCCACAAGGTCAAGGCCCCATTGACAGAAAGGCCATGGTGTCATGATTGGTTGTAGTTCCTGGGCTGGTGCATGTATCAGGTCGCCATGAACTTGACATTTCTTGCATTTTCAGACAAAGTAGTAGGAATCCTTTTCCATAGATGGCCAATAGTATCCATTGCGCAGGAGTTTCTTGGCGAGTGATGGACCACTTGAATGAGTCCCGCATATGCCTTCATGGACTTCTTCCAAAGCGTTTGTTATCTCACCTTGTTCTAGACATCGAAGGAGAGTACCATCAAGACCGCGTCGGTATAGGGTTTCGGCAATAATGGTATATCGAGCAGTTTGGCGAATGAAGGTTTTACGTCGGTTATTGGATTGGTTGGGAGGAAGGGTGTGATCATGGAGATAGGTGTAGAATTCACCGTACCATGGGGATTCAGGACCGACAAGGTGACATATCATCTCGGATTCAGGGATATCATAAGCGGGGATCCAAAGCTGTTCTACCAAGAACTCGTAGCGTGTTGAATTTTGTGGAAGATCTATGAGAGATGCGATGGTAGCCATAGCGTCAGCAGCTCGATTTTGATCTCTTGGTATCTGCTCAAAAGTGATAGTAGTAAATGATGTCTTTAGAGTGTCCACCATTTGCTTATATGGCATGAGTTTATCATATTTGGTCTGATATTTATCTGTTGCTTGTCGAATGACTAGTTGGGAATCGCCATATACTTGGAGTTCTCGTAATTTCCATTGCACGGCTAACCCGAGTCCTGTGATCAAGGCCTCATACTCTGCTATGTTGTTTGTGCATGGAAATGTGAGCCTGTAAGACTTTGGGATGCTATCACCCTGAGGTGTGATAAACAGAATGCCTGCCCCCGAGCCGTGCCTAGTGTATGAACCATCAAAATATAGTTTCCATGGTTGTGTTGTTGTGATCATGAATATCTCTTCATCTGGAAAATTGGAAATGAGAGGATGATCGCCTATGAGTGGTGCATCGGCCAACTGATCTGCAATAACTTGACCTTTGATAGCTTTACGGTCCACGTACTCAATGTCAAATTCACTTAGAATCATCACCCATTTGGCCAAGCGACCTGTCAATGCTGCTTTGCTGAGTAAATACTTGAGTGGATCAATCTTTGCAATGAGTTGTACCTTATGTGTTAACAGATAGTGCCTTAGTTTAGTGGCTGCTAAGATTATTGCTAGGCAAGCTCGCTCAATAGGCGTGTAATTGAGTTCATAGCCCACCAATGTGCGAGAGATGTAGTAAACAACACACTCTTTTCCTTCTGTATTATGTTGTGCCAGTAGTACATCCAATGTTGTACTTGTTGCTGAGATATAGAGTAACAATGGTCTACTTGGATCTGGTGGCATCAGCAATGGTGGATTCATGAGATAGTCTTTAAGCGTCTGAAATGCTTGTTGGCATCGGGCATCCCATTGAAAGCGGATGTTCTTGTGTAGTAGGTGTGTGAATGGGTGACACTTATCAGCCAGTTGTGCAATGAATCTTCGGATGGATTGAAGCTGCCCTTGTAATGTCCTTAGCTGACTAATATTCTTTGGTGGTGGCATGTCCATGATTGCTTTTACCTTTGCTGGGTCGACCTCAATACTTTTGCTTGAGACAATGTATCCTAGAAGCTTCCCAGAGGTTACTCCAAAGACACCTTTCTTTGGGTTGAGTCGAACATGGTATTGTTCCAGTCTATCAAAGATTCTCTCTAATATGTCCAAATGACCTTCTCTTGTCAGTGATTTTGCCAGTAAGTCATCAACATAATCTTCCATTATGGTATGCATCATATCATGAAAGATAGTAGTCATTGCTCGTTGATAGGTTGCTCCAGCATTCTTTAGACCAAAAGGCAATACATTCCAGTAGTATGTGCCCCATGGACATGTGAAGGTCATCTTATGTTGATCCTCTGGTGCGATCTTTATCTGATTGTATCCTGAAAAGCCATCCATGAGTGAAAGCATGGCATGTCCTACTGTTAGGTCTACTATTATGTCGATATTTGGTAGGGGAAAATCATCCTTAGGACATGCCTTATTCAGATCTCTGAAGTCGGTACAAATGCGGATGCCCCCTTTTAGTTTTCCAACAGGCACAATGTTGGAGATCCATTCTGCATAATCAATTGGCCTAATGAAACCAACATCTAGGAGTTTCTTGAGTTCTGTTTTGACTAGTACTGCAATCTGAGGATGCATCTTACGAAGCTTTTGCTTGACAGGTTTGGCTCCTTTTGCTACAGTAAGGTGATGCATGACTAAATCAGGATCAAGCCCAGGCATGTCTGCATATGACCATGCGAAGTTGATCTGACACTTCTGGAAGAACTCTATAAATTTAGGTTGTTCCTCTGGAGTGAGAAGAGATGCGAGATGTATGAGATGAGGATTTTCAGGAGTCCCCACATTGTATTCTTTGGTTTCCTCGATAAGAATCGTTGATCGTTCCTGTTGTGCATTAGCAGGGAGAATGTCAAACCCTTCATCCTCAGGCGCCTCAGAGAGGTTTTCACCATTGGATACGCTCTTTCTTTTTTCTTTTGTCGGATCAAACAGTGCCATAATATGGTTTTCACTGGAAGATCCATGTTTTATTGTTATATTTTTGCAGCTGAAAGGTTTGGCATCCGCCCCGAAGTATGTTGTGCTATTAAGTTCAATGGCGAATCCAGCTTTGTGATCCCCGCTTGGTAGGTTATCCCTTAATTCCAAAAAGTCAATGATAGCCTCATCGTTTTGGAAGAAGTCAAGACATGGGGGATTTGGTTGGTTCCATTCGATGAGTTCAGGGTGGATGATGGGCATTACTTCATCGATTAGGTTAAGTGCATTAGATGTATCAGTGAGGGTTAAGATGTTATGGTGAAGGTCGTCAATGGTACTCTCCCTGTTAGAATTAGGCGTAGGATGAGACGTAGGGTCTGTGGAAGATGTTTCCAGTTCAGGAACCCAAGTGGTCTTTATCTGTGCTTCTCCGTAAATAGGGATGTCTTTGTGTGGTGGAGGTAGTGATGTGTCTTCCTCATCTGAAGTGTTAAGCTATACAGAATCAAATTCCCACTCATGTGAGTCAGTTTCTGAGTCACTTTCCAGCATCCGATTACTATACCATACTGGGATGTCTTTTGAGTTAAATACTGCAGGTGTGATTGGTTGATGTACCTTTGTAGTGATCGGTGCTGCAGGGCGGTCAATGGGGATAAAAGAATATGGTATTGGGAGTATTGGCAGTGTTGACTCAGTGGCTTATGCTGGAACTGCTGGTGCGATAGATGTTGCTGCGGGTTCTTATATAGTTGTTGCTGCTGATGATGTCTTGGATGTTTTTGTTGTTGCGGATGGGATTACAGGTTCGCTTGGTGGGATGAATGGTATTGGTGATAGTTTTGTTGGGATTCTGAGCCTCAGTGGGGTAGTTGGGATGGTGCTTGATGCTGCTTTGATAATGAAAGGTGTCCTTTTTGCAGTAGGTTGATATAAGGGTTTGTTGGGTTTTCCTTTGAATTTGAGTTTAGGAAAGATCTCTTTTTCAAAGCCTAGGCCTGTATTACCTTTGGGTTTTAATTCTGGCAGCAGAGGTTCATGTCATCCTTTTTTGCAATATCCTAAAGCACTCTGACCATCATATCCCATTTGTTGCATAATGAGGAGACCTTTGCCATACTGATCCGTAGGAAGTTTAACTTGTGGTAGATCAGTGGTGATGGGATCTTTATAGATCCATTTTGCTAAGTCCTCATCTTGGGTTTCTTCTTCTTGACTCTTTCCAAGGATGAAAGGTGTCAAAGCACATGCGGGCGTGATTAGTGGTTGCTGGAGTAACTGCTATGGTTTACCATGTGTTCTAGGAGAAGTGGGCATTTGTCCCACACAAAAGAGTTGACTCAAGTTGTATTCCCCGGGACCTTCCTCTGCTATTTTCATCTTAAGCTTTTCTTGCTTTGGTATAGTGGTGTTCGAACTGGTAAGAGAGGCTGGACTTATATATGATGTGGAGGAAATGGCTTCTCTATTATTAGGAACAGTAATCTCTGGTTGATGGTTGATATTATGGCAAAATGCAAAGGGGTTTGCATCGCTCAGAATTGTGATCTCTACACTATTATGTGGGAACTTGATACATTGATGGTAGGTAGATGGAACGGCTTGCATGGCATGTATCCAAGGTCTCCCTAATAATAGATTGTATGGTAGAGGAAGGTCCAGAACCTGACAGATGATGTGCTTTACCACAGGGCCCACGCGGATTAGTAGTACCATAGCTCCTTTGGATGAACACTCTGCATCGTCATAGGCTTTGATTGTGATCTTCTTATGAGGATCCACTGATTCTACTGCATAGCCCAATCCTATGACCAACTGTAGTGTACAAATGTTCAGGCCTGCTCCATTATCGATCAAGACTCGCTTGATCCTGTGTTGGTTGATAAAGCCTTCAATGTGTAGTGAAGCGTTATGAGGTTGCTGGAAGGAAGAGTTGTCACTTTTGGAAAAAGTGAGACAAGGTGATGACTTTAGACTTCCAACCATTGCTTGAAATTGGTCTGTATTCAGGTTTGCAGGGACTGACGCCTCTTGGAGTGCTTGATCCAAGATAGTTTTATGAGATGGCGATAGACGCAAAAGCTCTAAAATGGATATAAGCGTAGGGGTTTTGTCTAATTGTTCCACAAGATTGTACTACTTTGGGATGGAGGTGGTGCCTTGTGGAGCTTCCTTTATGGTAACTTTGTCGTGACGCGTAACAACATTGCAATTTGAGTTGGGATTTTTGAAGGTTATAGTTGCAACTTGTTCATTGGCATCATACAGATGATTTACAGTGTAATTATACGTAGCCTATGTATAATCAATGGTATCAGTGCCTTGCCTAGAAGTGGAAGGACCCCTTTGATCTTGTGATGGAAGTGGATTTTTGAACATCAGATGATCATTATTTGTTGTTTTTGGGTCATGTCCTTCAATTTCAATTTCTCCTCGATCAATAAGATCCTGAATGAGATCTTTCAATCAGTGACAATTACTTGTCTTGTGCCCTCTTCCTTGATGGAATTCACAGTGTTCAGTATCTCTCCACCATGCGAGTTTGACCTGAGGCTCATAGTTTGATAGTTTAGGTAGAGTGACCAAATTTTGAGAAATGAGTTGTCGCAATACTGTTTCAATGGGTTCCCCTAAGGGAGTGTATGTGTGTTTCTGTTTTTGCTAACGAGGTCTAGGTTCATCATGAGATGTGATGCGACCTTGATTAGAAGGAACATTTGTGTTGTTTTGAGGTGGAGGATTTTGTCCTGCAAACTGAACCACAGGTTGTGCGTTTTGGATAGTCTGGGCATCCACAACCCCATCGTTGACGATATTCTTGTTTTTATTCCAGAAGCTTGGTTTATCACTATTGAAGCATGGGCAAGGACCATCTTTTGGTTCATTAAAGATTTTGATGAGTCCTTTCTTGATGAGTTCCCGTTCACATTTTAAACCCTTGGTGATCATATCATTAAAAGAGTCTGTGTCTTTGACATCTAGGTGAAATTCCATTTCTTCGTTTAAGTTGGAAATGAATATTTCCACTAGTTCTCGTTCAATTAACTGAAGAGAACAACTGCTAGACATTTGGCACCATCGTTGCAGGAATATTGAGAATAGTTCACCTGGTTTTTGTTTGGTGTTGCACAGATCAGCCATGGTGATGTCGCGTTCAATGTTATGAGAGTAATGAGTGAGGAATTTTTGGATAAGTTCCTCAAATGTTCTAATGCCACCCGGTAGTCGGGAAAACCATGATGTGGTTGTTCCTCCCAAGCTTTGGGGAAAATGGCGCATTAGGTATGTGTCTTCATATGCTACTTCGAGACAAGCGGAATGAAATTCTCAGACATGATCACGGGGATCCCCCTTTCCTCTATATTTTTCAAATTTGGGTGTTTCGAATCCTTGTGGAAATGGTGACATGTAAAGATTCCTATCAAAAGGATAGGGACAGATGTCATTGAGTGAGAATTGGTTAGTCTTGACACCACTATGAAGCTGTTGGGCGAGATTCTCAACTTGTTGCCACAACATCTCCATTTCATTTGGAGGAGGAGGTGGTGGGTTACCTCGAGGAATGTTATATCTGATGGGATCTCTACCTCTTTCCTCTTCATGGCGACTTTGTCTTTCTGATGCTTGTCTTAATTGGGCAAGATCAAAGTCAGAGGGGAGTTTTGCTCCTTCTTGAGCGAGTCTTAAAAAGTGAGCATCCGCATTGCTCCTGAGTATTTCGTCAAAAAGTCTGTTAAAGAGAGGGTTATGTTGAGCCCTTTCTATTGTTGCAGGAGTGGGAGTACTTGGGTTTTCGTCATCTGCATTTCCTCCAAGTGCTTCTTGAAATTCATTGAGATTTTCCTCTTCTTCTTCTTCCCTTTCTATTTCTCGTTGCCTGGACTGTGATCGGGTTTGAGCCATTTTGTTTATAAGCTTTTTGTTGAAGTTGTGTGAAAATGATGATGAGTTTTTGTTGAAATGAGAGATTGATGGTTGGTGAATTGTGTTGCACGTGGATCTCTAGCACCTTTAAGGTGGATGTAACCGAAATTCCTTCTTTGAATTGCTTGTTTGTTTGATAAGTTTTGATGTGATAAGGTGTAGAGAAATCTAAGATGTGTTACAGATTTAACTACCTAGTAATGAGACGATTCACTCATGAACTAGTTTTAACCTGCATAGATGTGTCTCTTAGGATGAGAGGATTCACTCATGAACTAGTTTTAACCTGCGTAGATGTGTCTCTTAGGATGACATCTTATTCGATATCCATATCAACACCATCACCCCCATAATCCCTTCCACTCCACATGAGTTGCAACTTGTCTACCCTGATCTTATAGATTGGGACCAACGAGACAAACCCGCTTTGGACATATGTGTTGATGATAATGCTCTCATGGCTCTCATGACTATGTGCAATTTAGAAGACTGCAACAAAATTCATGGGATTCAACTACATGAGAAAGGATACTTTGGTAGTCAGGTCAATGCCCTTAGTCACAAAAAGATAATAAAATAAAAATCATGATTCCTTAGGTGAAAACCTTCTTGAGGTACCTTTGGATGAGGAAAAAGTAAAAACAAAGGGTGTATCCACAAGTGAAAACCTAGATCAGGCACTTGAGGATGAGGGACTTGACCTCCCTACCATTGTTCCCCCACAACAAGACATGTCAACTTTACTGATAGAGGAAACAAACACTATCAATGTGGGCACTGAAGACACCCCAAAGAACGTGGCCATTGCTAAGTTCTTTTCGAATCAAGAGAACAAAACTTTATCACTTTTCTCACAGAAACAAAGATCAACTTTTCCTGGTCATATGTTGACATGCCAGGTCTTGATCCCAACTTAGTAGTCCACAATCTTGTTGTTAATCCAGATGCTAAACCTATAAACCAGGAATTATGCAAGATGCATCCACATATTGCACTCCTTGTCCAAGCAAAGCTTCAAAATATGCTGGATACGGGATTCATAAAACCAATAGATTATCCTGAGTGGGTATCTAACATTGTCCCTATCAGAAAAGCTACTGGGGGCATCCACATTTGCAGAGATTTCCAAGACTTGAATAAAGCCTGCCCTAAGGATGACTTCCCGCTCCCCAACATAGACATGATTGTAGATCTCACAATGGGAAATGAAATGTTATCACGGATGGATGGATTTTTTTAATACAATCAGGTCAGCATCGCAGAAGAGGACCAACAAAAAACAACATTCACAACACCATGGGGCACCTTTTGTTATCAAGTCATGCCTTTTGGTCTCAAGAACGCTGAAGCAACATATCAACGAGAAATGATAACAATTTTCCATGACATTTTGCATAAAATAATGGAGGATTATGTGGATGATCTCCTAGGAAATTCCAAGACAAGACATGAACACATCACTATCTTAAGGCAAATCTTTGAGAGATTAGAAAAGTATAAGTTGCGCCTTAATCCCAATAAATGTGTCTTTGGTGTTACATCTGGGAAACTGTTAGGTTTGATTATTTCCCATAGAGGCATAAAGGTTGATCCTGCAAATGTGAAAGCTATCATGGAAATTCTTCCCTGGAAGACTCTCAGATAAGTGTGCAACATCCAAGGAAATCTACAATCCATCAGATGCTTCATCTCACAGCTCGCGGATAAATGTCACCCATTTGCACACTTACTACGCAAGGATACCAAATTCAAATGGGACTGCCTATGTCAAAAGGCTTTTGAGAAACTCAAAGAATACCTCACATCACCTCTGGTTCTTATGCCTTCCATTCCATGACATCCAATCCTTTTGTACATACCAGCAACTGTAGTGGCACTGGGGGCATTATTAGCACAGACATATGATCAAGGAAAAGAGCATGCTATATACTACACCAGTCGCACATTAGTAGGGTATGAGCTCAATTATACCCCTACTGAAAGAGCATGCTTAGCACTCGTCTTCAACACACAAAAACTCCAACACTACATGCTTAACAACAAAACAAAATTGATTGCTAAGATCGACCCTCTCAAGTATCTCTTATCAAAGGCTGCTCTCACTGGGAGAACTGCTAAATGGGTCATGTTACTAAGTGAGTTCGACATCGAATATGTAGATAGAAAAGCAATCAAAGGACAAGTGATAGCAGATCAGATGGTCGACGCTCCGCTTCAAGGTGACCACCCTATCCTCACTGAATTTCCAGATGAATCCATAATGAATGTCACTATGTCTTCCACATCGAAATTGTATTTTGATTGTTCTCACACCCAGAATGCATTGGGGGTAGGCATATTTTTTGTCACAAACAATAGAGCTGTAGATGCATTGGCCACTATTGGTTCCCTCCTTCAGATGCCAACACATAGTCAGAAATGTGAGTTTTTGGTCGAGCAACTCCTCATACCGACATATGACCTACCTGAGTCTAGAATGGTGTGTGTACTCGTTGGTCCTGAATCCCCTTGGTATCAAGAGACCTTCACTTACCTGAGAGATAACACCATTCCTCCACACTTCACCAAAACCCAACAACAAACCTTTATCCATCGTTGTTCCCATTACACTATCCTTGGAGACACCCTATTTAGAAGGCATTTTGATGGTTCCCTCCTAAGGTGTCTAGATAAACAGGAGGTTGAATGGGCACTACGTAAAGTGCACAAAGGTATCTGTGGGGCACACTCAAGTGGTCTCACTGATGCTCTGCAAAAAGGATTAGAAAATTTGTTTGATGGCAACACACACAAGAGCACAAGAAACAAACGTTAGTGTTAACAACAAAAGATTATCCTAAACAGGCATATCAAGAGAGATATTAAGCATGAAATAGAAAGCATATAAACATAGAATAAAATAGCTAATCAAGATGCTCATAGTTGCTCCTCCCTTGTTCCTCTCCTCTCCAAGTCCCAAATGAGTGTAGCTCTCAGCTTTTAGCACTAGCCATGGATGTCATATGGAGATTCAAGATAGTTGAATATGATAAGCAAATGCTATGCAAGTGTAGATAGTGATGTTGTGAGAAAGCTCTATGCTAATGCCAGTATAACAACAATACTCTAATGCTTCCTCCTTTGCTTGAGGAGAAGGGTTCTATTTATAGAAGAAATGGGGAAATGAAGGGTTAAGATTGAGTAATCTTAACAAGGGTTAGGATTGAAAGATATTCAATCCATGTGAGACTTTCAACCCAATCCCATGTTGACAAGTGTCACCATGAGGAGGTTTGAGAGGAGAGATAAGGAGCATTAAATGCTCAAGGGGACATGATGGTTACCCTAGTCAAAGAAATAAATGCTTTGAAGAGACACATGGGTTACATGAGGGTTAAGTTAGGGGTCAAAGTCCTTAACCATGGGTGCAAGTGAAACTAACCATTAATGGTCATGTAAGAGCCATAAGTGGTTTGGAAGACTTTAGAGGTTAATTTGTTGAACACACAAAGCATTAATTGCTTTTCAAAGACTTTGGAGTCTTTGAGAAGTGACTCCAATTTGCTTAGGAATGTGACAATATTTAGGGGATGGATTAGGTTAATTAGGAAGGGTTTAGAAGAATCTAGAAGGGGTTTGGGCATGCAAGTGGATTTTGTAGGAAAATGCAAGTGGGAGAAATTTTGGTATTTTAAATTAAAATAAAATCATTTATTTCAATTAAATGGTGTAATTTGCATTTGGATAAATATTCAAATAAATATTAATTTATTTAAATGAGAAAAAAGGAAGATAAAGCATTAAAATGCTTGAAGACTTTGAGGGAAACCATTAAAGGCTTGAAGACTTTAAGGAAAACCATTAAAGTCTTAAGAAGACTTTAAGGGAAGCCATTAAGTTTGAAGACTTTAAAGCCATCAAGTTTGAAGACTTTAAGGGAAACCATTAAAGGCTTAAGAAGACTATAGAAGGAAGCCATCAAGTTTGAAGACTTTAAGGGAAACCATTAAAGGTTTCAAGTGGGTGAGTATAAATAGGATTTTAAATAAATAATTTATTTAAAATAGTTGTGCAACTTGCTTTTGTAGGAAAATACAAGTGGGTGGAGGATAAAGGTGATTTAAATAAATTATTTATTTAAAATAATTGTGCAACTTGCATTTGTAGGAAAATGCAAGTGGGTAGAGGATAAAGGTGATTTAAATAAATGTTAATTTATTTAAATGTGAGAGGTGGGATTTTGGGGGATTTAAATAAATATTAATTTATTTAAATGTGAGAGAATATTTAATTAAATATATATGATTTATTTATTTAATTAATGGTCTGAATTTGGTTAAGTGAATTAAATCAAATAAATTGAATAATTTATTTAATTAATAGGAGAAGAGGGTTAAGATGAATTAATTAAATATTAATTTAATTAATTATTAATTGATGATTAAATAATCAAATAAATACTAAGTATTCATTTAATTAAGTGGACAGATTTATGTGACTACACTCACTATGGATAAAAATCTCTTGCAAATAGGATACTACTGGCCTACAATGGAATAAGATGCATATAATTATGTGAAGAAATGTATCCCTTGTCAGAAGCATGGTGACAAAATTCACACTCCATCATAGGATCTGTAGCCTTTTATCTGACCCTGTCCCTTCTCACAATGGGGGCTCTATCTCATTGGGAAAATCCATCCTGCATCCTCCAATGGCCATAAATTCATCATTACCGCCACATAATACTTCACCAAATGGGTGGAGGTTATCCCTCTTACCTTCACCATAGGGAAACAGAACTCTAAATTCATTCTCAACTATTTGATATGTCGATATGGAATCCCCAAGGTTATTATCACAGATAATGGCAGACCCTTGAAGAATCAAGATGTTAAAGAGCTCTGTTAGAATTTTGATATCCAACACTGCTTCTCCAGCCCCTATTACCCACAAGGCAATGGTCAAGTTGAGGCTTCTAATCAGACCTTAACCAAAATCCTTTAAAAGACAGTCAATAAAGATGGTTGTGACTAGAATCTCCAACTCCATCCTGCTTTGTGGTCTTACCACACTCCATCCGCACACACACAGGTGCCACTCCATATTCCCTTGTCTTTGGATTTGAAGTTGTCCTCCCTCTTGAGATAGAGATACCCTCCCTAAGGGTATCCTTGCAAAATATCCTCCTTGATGAGGAATATAGAGTTGCCAGGCTACAAGAGCTAGAATTGTTGGATGAAAGGTGCCTTAAGGCCTTGAACCATCTCCGGGTATATCAAAATTGTTTATGCTTGAGCTACAACAAGAAGGTCAAAACCTAGGAATTTGAAGTTGGTGATCTTGTCCTTATGGAAAATCAGAAAAATCTTAAAGAAAGAGAAAAGAAAGGCAAGTTCGAGCCTAATTGGCTTGGACCTTACGTAATCATAGAAAAATATGGATCAAGGGCATATCATTTGGCTACTCCCAAACGAGATCCCTTGGATGATCCTATGAACATTATGCACCTGAAGAGATTTTATGCCTAGTCCTGAGAGGGTCGCCAATTGTCTAAAAAACAAAAAATACAAAAACTCAAAAATCAAGAAAAATACAAAAAAATGAAAAAAGAAAAAAGTAAAGATAAAAATCAATTCGTCCATCAGTGAAAACCACTTTGTGGCGCTATGGGAAAGTACCTTGGTGAAAACCTATTCATAGGCATCAAGGTAAATATTTTGGATCCATCATCTATCAGGTTAGACTCTATCTTCACCACCCACCCACCCGATATCCATATTCTCTAATCCACGCCACTGCATAAAAATTCTACCATGGCATCCATCACCCTATTTGTTGTCGATTGTCTGATTCATTCTAACAAGAAAATTATCCACTCATCCACTGAAATTCCTTCAATAGACAGATTACCCATATGACAATGCATCTTTTCCTAAATAATGAATAAGGATCATTCCATCAAACTGAGCTTTCATCCCATGAAACTGAGCTTAATTCCCAGTCCTGAGCTTAATCTTCTTCTTGACTTGCATGATATCCAAACACTCATCCACATGTACTCCATCAAGTCTCAATAGTCAAGTGTCATATATGCACTCAGGTGTCCATGTCATCTGCTCTATTGCCTGTTCAGATCCATCAGTCACTCTTTCCCATCGAGATACATCCTTCCCTAGTCTGACAATTTATCCACAATCCTAAGTCTTACTCTTGGCAAGAGATGTTAGTTGGTCATGTGCCAATTGCTATCCCAAGACTACACCTACTTACGGCTGTCAGGATCTTCTATATCCTAATATGTTATGGACTGGTGTATACTGGGGCATGTTTTTGTATACTGGGGCATGTTTTTGTGGTATGGCATATTTGAAGGTTTTCCTTGTACGAACCGACAACCCTGCATTAATGTTTATCAACACTTGCATGGTTGTGTGCAAGGCATAACTGTTTGTCTGAGAGTCAGTCAACACGTTGGGTTTTTCATGACATCCTGGTTCCTATAATCAGTGGTGTAGACTACCCTTGGAAATATCAAACTAGGTTGGCTCTCCACATTTTGTGCACAACAAATCTCCCTATCCATTTACTATCATTGCATTTTTCTGATCATTTCCCCCTTTCACATTTTGGAGACCTCAATTTAATCCCCCCATTTTCTTATATCCCACCTCAAGTCATTATATTATGATTGGCATATTCTCAAAAATTCTACATTGTCCATATAGGTGCATTATTCATTTTTATTTTGTGTGATGCATTATTCATTTTTATTTTGTATGGTGTGTACATCATTAAGTTTGCATTACAAAGTTTGTTGCATTATCCATTTTTACTTTGTATGGTGTGTCCATCATTTAGCTTGCATTACAAATTTTGTTGCATTATCCATAATAGTGTACATATTCATTATAGATCAATCCATTTAATCAAATTATGCATTTTCAAATTTTGGTCCATTACAAACAAATAGCAACTAGGCATCATATATTATAAATCCTTCCTTTCTTCAAATTCATCAAAGAATCCAAAAATAATACATCATGCATCAAACATTTTATAATATGCATCGTAAAATACAAAAAATATATATCCATATAGCTCATATAAGTTGAGATAATCATCATGCATCCATCAAGGTGTCAATAACATATCATAAGCACATGCATATATAAGCATCCATCCTACATCATAAATAGGTCAACACAACACATGCATAATCATCATCAATATATCACATCATAAACAATAAACAATGTCTATCATAATGTCCATAATAAAGTACATGCATGCATAAACACCACCAAAAACCATACATCATATATATCTTAAAAATGAATATGACAATCATGGTACAATAGTTTCCCTGAAGGGTCAAAATAATATACAATGTCACACAGAGCTAGCTCTCCCCTATCTCTCTAGGAACCTCCTCATCTCCTCCTCCTCCCCTGGATGGTCCTGCAACCCTTGTCCTCAATGGCCTCATACCCACTGACCCCCCTATCTGCTGACTCTGACTCGGGTGCTGACTATATGTCCTATGCGATCACACACTCTTTGTGCATGTTGTTGCCCTCTGCTCAGCTGGGACGACTCTATGGTATAATCCCCTATAGTATGGAGCCTCCTGCCCTACTCTCTCTTCCCTCTCCCACTGTTGCATCATATTTGCATACATCTGACCTATCCCTGCGGGGACTAGCATATGTTGTGTTGTATCCCTCTCTCCTCACAGGTGAGTCACATCCGCCTCTTCTCTCTGCACTTTGACCCAGAGACTCTCTAAATCCTCATCCTGCTATGGAAGTGTACTTTGTAGCTCTCCAACCACTGTCCCCATCCTCGCCTCCTCCAACATCCCCCCCTCCCTCTGCAAGTCATCCACCTCATTCTAAGCCCTCTGAAGGCTCTCTGTCAAATCATCTAGCTCCCTCTGCAACCTCCCCACCTCAGCCTACAGGTTGTCCACCCTCGCTCTCTCCACCTGCATCTCCTCCTTGAGGGTTTGTATCCTCACCTTGGTTGTATCCCTCTCCTGTATGACTCTGTCATTCTCCCCCCAAGATATCTTGTCATCAATCTGCATCCCGACATCATGTACCTGTACATTGGGAATGTTCATGGGTACTGCCTCATCACCTCCCCACTCTACCTATCCTACAACCTAGCCTATGGCTGCAACTAGTACCTGTGCTTGTAATGGCATGGTCACCTGTGGTCCTCTCCCTCATGCTCCTCCCCTCCTCTACCTCTGGGCACCCCTACCTCCTTCCACCATAGCTCTATTTGCAGGATCATCCTCCTCTCCTCCAACTATCTCATCCACCAATGGCTGAAGCTCATCGTACTCCAACACCCCTGGAATAGTCAATCATACTCGCCAATGGGCCTCCCACTAGCACTTGTAGGCTCTTGTCATAGCAGGATCCTCTCCCACACCCCTCTACTCATCCCAAACCATATAGGTTGTTGTCTGAAAGCTAGTCCTGTCTTCTAAAGGGCTCATAGTCTACCCCCATGCCCTGCCTCTCATGTCAGTCGTGGGTACAATGGCACATCACCCACTATGTCTTGAACCTCTCCGGACCGTCAAGCCACCCTATATGGCACATAATACTCCATCACATAGACTAACCTCCCAAAAATCCACATGTCAACCCTTGCCCAATGTAGCTACCAGTCTCCCCTCCATCGCTCGCTGTCCAAAAATGGTCTCCATGTAAACTACATTAGATCATCAAAAATGTGTTGCTAGAACCATATAACTCCCTTTCTAGTATAATGCAATATCCCCTTGTATCGGTCTATATAAGGTCATCGTGGCCATTTGTCTTGTATTCCAACTAGTCGAGTCACTACAATGTGCTCCCACTCCCATATATGAAGCAAGGTCACCCCTGTCAATAGACTCGCACACTCTCGATATACAACTAGATGAATGTCATGATACAACTGCATGAGTATCGTTGCTCCCCATGCATACTCTGCACAATCATGTACCATATAGTACACACATTGACTCCACCCAATCGAAAACTCATGTCCTCCCAAGTCGGGAATCAATCATCCACTAAGGAATCCACATATCATGAGCACCAATGATGGAATGTGTTGAATCTCCATCGCTCTCCCTAAGTGCATTTGTGTCTTGTCCTCCATCGATAGTGTATCCCACTGGCAAACCTCCCATAGATAGAAATCTATTGCATCCAGTCTATACTCAAGAATCACACCATGAATGGGGATCTTCGAGATCCTCCACATGTCCAACAATGTGATAGTGCCCTCTCCTTGGGTAGATGGAAGGTACAAGTCCTATTATCCCACCTCTCCAACAACGTAGTCATCATAGTTGTGTGTGTTGTAATCCTCAGCCATCGGCTGACAAAATCCAATCCCACTATACAAAGTATCTCCAACTCGTCTGTCACCAATCACCTGTATAGCCTCATCATCATTGGCTAGTGCTCCCTCGATCCCAATGGTCCTAAGTCCACCTACATTCAAGAAAATCACTCCATTAACTCATGTCATCCTTTCTAAGCCTACCCTATCCTATGCCTAGGGCATCCATATTACCCTCTAACCCAACTTCTGCACTTATACCCCTCTACTTCTTCATTATTTATCCCTTTCGGCGCTCGTGTTGATATACTTAGTGCATGCGCCAAAACCGTGGCACTCACGCTACGCCACAGTCGGATGTGCCAAAGGCTGCCCCTCCAACCCCAGACCTAGACCCTACCCCTGACCAGGACGGGCGCCTTCGCCACTCGCGTATGACTGCCCCAAATACCCCAAACCCCACGGGCACTGGCGTTATTCACCAATGCTCTCACTAACCTAGGGGTGCATGTGCTAAAACAACGATCATCACGTCTGCTCCACTAAACTTTTAGCGTAATTTTAGCCCTAAAATTTTACCCTAAACTACCAAATCACAAAGTGGGCCTAGGGTACATACCGGTGGGGCGCAGTGGACTAGTCTCTCATGTTGGCAGACACTCTCTACGCGATGCTTGTGTGTAGGAATGCAATCCATCTCTCCTTCTGCTCTATGGGCTCTATTCTCCTCCAATACCTTTGTGTGACAATGACCCTTCATTGAGCCCTGTGTGGCTTATATGGGCCCCCTCCCGGTCCCACTCCTCCGTCTCTCCCCTTCTTCTATCTCTTCTCACATTTCCTCAACCATTTCTTCTTTTCTTTCTTGTCTGTTTATCATTCTCAATCTTTCTTTCTTCTTTTCAAGAGTTTTCCAAAAAAAAATCCAAAAAAATCCAAAAATTCTCAAGGGGGTATTCACCACCCATGCTTTACGTCGGGGCATCCTCTTTCTTCTATCTTATACCCACCGCCAATTTTTGCTGCTGCGTAAAAGAAGGGCAAAATGTAGACACTTAAATTAATTATTTTAATTAATTTAACCCTCCTACATAATTAATTTATTTAATTGTGTTAGCCTTTATTTTTCTCAATATTAATTGAATTTATTCTAATTAATATTATCACTATAGTCAATATAATTGATTTATTTAATAAATCAATTTTCCCTTCTTCTTTTAAAGTACTCAAAAATTAATTCTTCTTAATCCCCCCTTTAATTAATTAATTAATCTATGTGATTCCTACAAATCACCTTTTCCTAATCCATCATTAATCTAATTAATTATTTTAGAAACCCTCACAATCCTACTTAATATTATTCTTCAATTTTTAATTACTCTCACTCATTCTCTCTCCTAGTCAAATCCTCTTACAAATCCCACTTGCTCCCAATCCCCACCTATTTCTTCTAAATAGTCCCTTTAATCCCTTGTTAGTGGCTAATCCCTATGATTAGGCACAGAAGTCAACCATAGCCATTTATGGCTAAATCCTCTTGTCCCCCTCTTCACCTTCCACCTTAAATGCTCCCTTTTTGGGTGAATGTGAGATTTTCAAAATCTCACATTCTCCCATGTTTCCCACCTTCCCAAGTAATTTTAAAATTATTTTTCCCTTTTCCAATCCCCATGCACACAACATCTTGAGATTTTTTAATTCCATGTGCATCCCCCAAGGATTTTTGAATTCCTTTTGTCCTTCCTAGGTGCATTGGGAACTCTTCCCCATGTACCTCGAGGAGAGTGGAGACAAGAAATGCCTTTATGGCAAATCTCTTGGTCTCCATCCCCCTTGTCATTTCATTATCCCTTGATCCATGTGATCTCTTCCTCTCAATCCTAGCCCTCCATTGCTTTTCAATCTTGACCATCCATTTTTCTCCATCCAATTCTATAAATTGGGGTCTCCATCCCCTCATTTGACATCTCCAATTCTAGTAAGTTTATGCTGCCACTTTTGAGTTCAAGAATCCCTCCAAGAGCCTACATTGTAGTCAAATACCTCACATATCCATACCTATCCACTTGCATCTCACTTGAACACCCATCATACATTCATCCATCTGATCATTAATCCATTTTTTGTGCACATTGGAGAGACATCCACATCAATCCATTGAGCTAATCAAATCAAGTTGGAGAAGGGGTGCTACTTCAATCTCATCAAAAGCTCAATCCGAGGAACAAGTGAAGATTGTGAAGGTATAATGGTATTTAATCTTGTTTTTTATATGTTTGCATGTTTTATGAGTTGAATTAACCATTATCTCCTATCACCTCAGTTTTCCCTTGGTTCAACCCCAATTCTTTGACAAAGAAGCATCATTGATAGGAGATTGTGTTGTTGAAGGAATCATAGTATTAAAGGGGGAAAGGCATCTTCTTCATCATGAACAACATCATAAAGATGAAAGAATTTCTGCTTTTATGGAAAGAGTTCATGAAATTATTTTAGTAATACAATGTTGTGGAGGATCCTTAAGTGAAGATGAAATTATTTCTAAAGTTTTAAGAGCTTTGCCACTGACTTACAAAATGAAAGTAACTGCTATTAATGAATTGAGAACAATGTCTAATACATCAGTATCTAGAGATACCTTGGTTGGAAAACTTTTAGCATTTGAGCTTGAGGAATTTGATCATGTTGCTACAATTAAGATAGATTTAGCCTTCAGAGCATCATCATCATCATCATCATCATTTGACAAACCTGATTGGAAAGCACTATATGCAAAATAACTTGAAGATATCAAAAGGGAAAATGAAGAACTAGAAGAACTTGAAGCACTATTTGCAAGGAAAATGCCTAAAGGTCCAGTTGGAAGTAAGTATAAAGTAAAGCACTATTTAAATGTTTTAATTGCAATAAAGTTGATCATATAGCATCTAGATGTCCTGATAGACATGCAAGATTGAGAGAGAAAGTTTACATTGAACAACCTGATGGATTTTCATTGACAAATGATAAAGATATGGTTTGTAGATTAAGAAAAGGTTTGTATGGATTGAAGCAAACTCCTAGAGCTTGGTATGCTAGATTGGACACATATCTCTTGAAGCTTGGTTACACTAAAGGTAATGCTAACAACTTATATTACAAAGTGACTAATGATGACATCTTGGTTATTGAAGTTTTTGTTTATGATATCATTTTTGGAGGAGAAGATGGATTATGTAAGGACTTTGCTAACAAGATGTAGAAAGAATTTAAAATGTCTATGATTGGGGAGATAAAATTATTTTTAGGATTGCAGATTTCACAAACTGATAGAGGTATATTCATATGTCAAACAAAATACTTGAAGGAACTATTGAAGAAATTTGGTATTGAAAATTCCAAACCGATATGTACTCCTATGACTACAACTGATAAATTAACATTGAAGGATTATTCAACTCTTGTTAATCCCACAAGATACAAATCTATGATTGGAGGTTTATTGTATTTAACACAAACAAGACCTGATAGAATGAATGCAGTATGTATTGTTTCAAGATTTCAGAGTAATCCTAAAGAAAATCTTGAATCAACAGTAAAAAGGATTTTCTGGTATCTACAAGGCACAACAAATCTTGGTTTATGGTACCCTAAAAATGAAAATTTTGATTTATGTGCATACACTGATGCAAATTGGCCAGGAGATGTAGATGACAGAAAGAGTACCACTGGCGGAGCATTCTTTCTTGGTAGCAGATTGATTTCATGGATAAGCAAGAAGCAGAGTTGTACATCATTATCAACAATAGAATCAGAATATGTTGCAGCAACAACTAATTGTACTCAGGTATCATGGATTAAACAAATTTTGAAGGATATAAAGGTAAAATGCAAAGAACCTATAATCATTTATTGTGATAATTCAGCAGCAATTGACATATCAAAGAATCTGGTATTTCACTCTAAGACTAAGCATGTTTCTATCAAATATAATTTTTTGAAAGAGAAGGTTGAAACAAAAGAAGTAAGATTGGTTTATGTGAATACTAAAGAGCATATTGCAGATATCTTTACAAAGCCTTTTCTTAAGGAAACTTTTGAATATCTCAGAGAGAAGCTTGGGGTAATACCCTCACTGACAGAGACTTAGATGATTGAATATTGGCATCAAATCAACAGAAACTAACAGAGAAAACTATTTTTCTGGTTTTGATGAAGGAGAGCTACTTCTCAGGGGGAGTAGTTGGTTGTATGTTCTGGTATTTATTCTTAATTTTTTTGGCATTTGATGTCAAAGGAGGAGAGATATCTATGGAAAAACATTATCCTAGGAGGAGATATTACACTATTCTTTTGGAGAGAGATTATTCATTGGGGGAGAGATATATACTCTCTGTATTTTGATTTTGATTTCAGGTATTGATCTATTCTGGAGATTGTTGGTCTTTGGTTTTTGGCATCCTGTTTTGGCACTTAGATGTTTTTCCATCTAGTGTTGTCATCAATGCCAAAGGGGGAGATTGTTGGTATTATAGATGTGGTGCATTAGTTTTATCATTGATGTCAACACTTATCCTTTTGGAGATCTACATTGTTGATTTGGAACTATGGTTATATTGGTTTACTGTTGAACCGGAACATTGTGTTCACCAGCAAGGTCAGTGACTTATGCACAGTCACTGGTATATGCTCACTAGCAGGTTATATGGTTCACCGACATAGATGATGACTTGTTATCATCTGGAGATCACTTGACTATGTCAAAGACATGTTTTGGATACTTGGTTTTAGTGTTTTGGTTATTGATCTAATCTGGTTGACATATTTGTTGTTACCGGCAGATTGGTCTAGGTTATGGACCGATATGCGTTATCTATTCCAAATCAGCACGACACGTTATGGAGATGATTTATTGATTGGATATTGTTGTAAATGTATTGAGCCGACATGATGCATCACATCTAGACTTATTTGTAATTGATTTAATTGTAATATTCTTAGTGAGCTGACCTACACATTTGGTCTAAGATTTTGTATATATGTAAGATCTCATTTGTGAGATGAGTGATATGATAGGTTATGGTATGGTATTGTAACATGGTATGTGCGAATATTGAAGATCATATGAGCAGACCATAGAGAAGGTTCAAGGAAGGTTTGAAGGTGTTTATCAGAGCTTAATCGGTACTGAATCCAGCATTGGAGATGCTATTTTGAGCAGTACATTATTCTAGGATTTAACCATCCTATTGTAGTCATTGCGACTCCCATTTGAGCAATGTGCTCTAGGCGGTTGGCCTTTTTGCATGTGCAGACCCCATTTGTATACACATACTATCTGCATTAGTATCATCTAATTGTGGGTAAGGTTTCCCACCATGGTTTTTCCCCTTACAGGGTTTCCACGTCAAAATCTTTGTGTTATGTGTTGTGGATGTTGTTTCTCTTTCTGTTTCATGCATTAAGTTTCACCGGTATTGATATTAACTGCTAATTTGTTAACCGACATTAAGTTTGGTTTACCGGTATTAAGTATTAAGTTTGATTAAGTTAAAATTGGGTTGAAATTCATTGACAACTGATTCACCCCCCCCCCCCCCCTCTCTCAGTTGTCCTTCCGGTTCCTAATAGGATCAACCTTGATTGTGTGAAGTTCATTGTGATATATGAATTTGATTGTGCGATGAAGAGTAGAAGGGACTACTTTCATAGCATGAATCCACGGTCTGCCTAGAAGAAGGTTATAATTAAGATGGTTTGGCATGATATGAATAGGAGTAGGTAAAGTCACAGGTCCTACTTTGATAGGTAATATGACTATACCAAGTGTCTCTCTAGGAAAATTATCAAAGCCATGAACACAAAGAGGGTCACTTTGAATAGAAGAATGACCCCAATTTATCTTGTCTAATAAGTCAACACAACAAATGTTAAGTTTTGACCCATTATTAATTAAGGTACCTTTTATGTTTTGATTATAAATGTGAGGAGTAATCATGAGGGGATCATCTCCATTTCTAATCTCTATAGAAGGCAATGCATCTTGTGAGAATGTGATGTCATTTGATTTAGAAGAAGGATGAGGAACCACTTTATGACAGGCTTCTTGGATTAACGTATGGTATGAAGGGGAAGTTTGAATCAAGTCCAAAAGGGAGATCTTTGCTAAGATACTATGGAGTTTCTCAACAAGATCCTTATCAATGTCCTTCTTGGGTGAAAGGGGGAAGAAAGAGAAGTGAGAAGAACATTGGGTTCTTTCTTTTTGACACAAGCATTAAATGTTTGATGTATTTCAAAGCCATATTTTTGTTCTAGTTGTCTTTCCATAGAATCTCTTCCATGTATGTATTTTGCAATTTTTAGGATATTGGGAGGTTCCTTGGGTTTAGGATTCTCGCAACTAGAAACATGAATGGTATTGACTTGACTGATCTCTTCGTTCTACAATGATACATCTTTAGAAGGGAGAGCATTAAGGAAATTGATAATGATTTCATCCTCTTGCTCCAAATTATCTTCATGGGGGAGGTACATTTTAGGATATGTAGTACCCCTTTCTCGATCAGACTTTTAGACTCATGTTTGACTTCTGTTGAGTTTTTCAGTGGATACATTATTGTGATATTTTACTTAGACATTATGCAGTATGGTGATATGCTTTAATTTGATTTGCAGTATATGTTTTTCATGCAGTATTTCCTTATTGATGTTAAATGATATTTTTATTGGATTACTAACATGGACTGACACATTTACTTTATACGTGCAATGCGTTATATTCATGTTTCGTATTTGTAAGTGTATGGGGTGCGAGGGGATGATTTTCCTTCACTCACTCCGGTGAGACAGAGAATGTCACAATTCTCCTTCATCGGTGTGTGTGTCGTGTCTTTTATATATGTCTATATGCATGTGTGGTTCTTTGATGCAAGGCATTGCAAGTACAAGTACCTGGTAGGTACGGGGTATCGACTCCACCTAGTTTCACAGGTCTGAGCGTACCTTATTTGTCTGATGGGAGTGGAGGAGATAGTTGTTAGACCCTAAAATTGCCTGCAGTTACACTCATGTAAGTGTCGTTAGTCGGTCGTCATTTCCCATTTGACTGGTATGCGAGTCATGGTTCTTTGGCACTTTCATTTTGTGATTCGTCGTGTGGTTATTTCTCATTTTGCATGCTTCCAGTTAGTTAAAAAAGTTAGTTTGAATGAATAGTATTATTTCATGTTAGTTTATTTGAATTAAATTAATATGTTGTTGTTATTTCATGTTGGTGTATTTAAATTAAATTAATACGCTTTTGTGATTATTGATTTAATTAAATAAATTGAGTTATTGAATTTAAATTAATAAAGTGCATGTTATATTTAAAAGTAATTGTATTTAATTGAAAAAAAGAAATAAAGTTAAATTATATGCTATTGGAATTTTTAGATTTTATGTTGAGTTATTTTCAATATAAGGAAAAGAAAAAAAAAATATCTCCATTGACTTTTTAGAGGAGATTAGATTTTTACTTTTTGGAAAATTTGTTATTGCTTGAATGAAACTTTAACCGAAAAGTTTTTAGGTTAATTTTTTCATATATTTATCCAAGAGTTCACGAGAAGAGAGGGGAGGAATTTTTTGAAGCCAAGTTTTGAAATAAAATTTGGAGGTTAGATTGAAGATTGAAGATTTTGGTGTGCGGATTGAAGCTCATCCCAAATTTTCTTCCAGTAGTGCATTTACAGGTTGGATAGATTTTATCTTTCTTTTTGTTTAAAAAGAAATTTAAATGGTTTGAAAACGTCTTATGTGTGTTTTGAATTCATGAAATTTTTATTGGAAGCTTTAAATTTAGTTTTAGTTGTGGGAATGGAGTGATTTATATTTGAGTTAATCTCTTCCCAAATTAGATTTGTTAATGTTGAAGAAATTGAATTTTAGAACCAGCAATTTAGTTCTTTGTGTGTGTTTTTCAAGTTGAGTAATTTGTTGTAAATCTTTTCATTTCTAGTTTGGGAGTAAAAGATTTATTTTCTGTTTGTATGGAGATTTTCAGATTGTTTAAAAACAAGGGTTATGCTGGCCAATTTTTTACAATTTGACCTCCCTGTGTGTGTTCATAATTTTCAATTTGTGTAAGAACAATGGAAATTTGAATTAAATCCCCTCTATTTTGTTTAAATTTCTCATGGTTTTTGCCCAAAATCATTTGATTTGGGTCTTTTATGTATTAGTTTGTATACAGAAACTTTAATCAAGAATTTTCCTCCAATTTTTTTTTTTGTGTGTATACTCTGTTTTACAGAGTTATATTTTTGTGCAGAAAAAGTTTTTAGTAAAAAAAAAAAAAGAAAGAAAAAAATATATAACCCACGTGGCAGGGGACTTACCTCCACCCACCACGTGGGATGGTAGTTGCGCTACCATGTGGTAGCAGTGCTACCAAAAATAAATAGCAGTCTGTAGTTTAATATGATCCCGCTTGTTAATTATTTCGTTGTTTCCTTTTCGCAACGTTTAAAAAAAGATAACGGTTTCACCGGTAATTTTGATATGCGGATTTTTATAATATATTTATATATTAATATGTATATATATATATATGTATATGGATATATATATACATATATACATATACATATACATATATACATATACATATATATATACATACACACACGCATGTATATATATACATATACATATACATATATGTATATGTATATGTATATGTATATGTATATGTATATGTATATATACATATATGTATATGTATATGTATATATATGTATATGTATATATATATATGTATATGTATAGATATGTATATATACATATGTATATATATGTATGTATGTATATATATGTATGCATATATATATATATTATTATAAATGTATTTTTTCTTTATGATTGTTGTTAGTAAATTAGATTTATCCGCAAATTAAGCTAATTTTTAGATATGGTATATATACATAATATGATATGTGTATATAAGTATATATTCAAAGAATATATAAATATATATGTATATTTATATTATTATATATATTTAATGTGATTTTTATTATTTTTAGAAATTGTATTATTTGGGATATTAAATAAAATGATGTTTATGTGAAAAATGTATTATTTTAATATGGGATGTTTTATTTCGTTGAGTATCATGATTTTTTTTACTTGTTCAAAAAAAAGGGGGAAATTGGTAATTTGAGGTTAGTTTAAATTCTAGCCTTATTAGATTAATGACGGCTTCGAATTTCCTTAAAAGTGAGTGGTTGTGTTTTCTTAATTCTTCAATATTGATTTGCAAGTATATAATGATTTTATTATTTTCAAAAGATTGTTTGAATTATGATCTTTAGTGAATTTGGTATTTCTTAGCAAAGAGCTTGATTCCGTTGCAATTCTTGTAAATGTTTAGTCATCATGTTGTAGTGGTTGTTGTACCCTCTTGATCAGGTATTGTCCTTATAACTTTGTTGATGTAAACCATGTTGTGTTATGTTCCATATGGTTAACCAAGGGTTAGTAAGATTGTGTTTTCGTCACCTGTGTTTTGTACTAGTTATATGGCTATCAGTATCACCATAGGGTTCTTGTAGACAGACCGAGATTTTATAGTGTCCTATGGGAGAGTGGCCTTCGAGCGGGGGCCATGCCCTAAGTGAATGGTTGGATAACCCCTCGAAAGTGAGTTAATAAGTGATAACCTAATTATTGATTAGGGGGTGGGTAGTTCTAAACATTAAGCAAGATATTGTACCCCACACATGGCTGAGTGCTCGTATAGACTCAAGATGTAGTGGGAAGGCTTGGAATGGCAAAACGACCACTTTGTCTTCACGAAGGGTTGGTAGGGTCCGCATGAGACTTGGATGGAACCAGGGGTTCGAGAAAGGTTACCAGGATAACTCAGGTTGGGGGTCGGGACCTATGGAGGCCTACCTAGGGTAACCATCACAAGTTATGCGATGACACTCTCTCTTTAGGGTCACTAGTGTATTCTGATGTCGAGTTCACCTGGAGTATTGTGGAGTCACACTTGTATTGTCGACCATGTTTTTCTTGTGCTTACTTGAGGGTCTTGTGTTATCTCCTAGCACAGTGGGGTGGTTCCATTTGGGGATCTCATGGTCAGGTGGTAGTGTCACTTCCCATCGAATGTTTATGTTTGTGCCTTCATGCGAGGATTGGTTTCACAAATATTTCCGTGGTTCGTGATTCTTGGTTCATCTCATGTTGGAGATTTTTGTACCTTTGAGACCTACGTGGTCATTTGTATCAGTGGATTATGTTACCTTGGCATTTGGTAAAAATGTAATTTCATATGTATTATTGGAAGCCATGTAATAGTTGATTAATGTAATCTTTGTTCATTTGGATGTTTATTATATCAATTATTTTTATTCAGTGTGCAAATGCTTTCTTGAAAAAAAAAATCGTATTACTTTCAATCTTCCAATGATGAAATCTATTGTATGAATATGATTTATTTGTGTTCAATAGGTAATGATGGATAATTGGATTAACCTTAATAATGAAATTTAACCTTTCGAATTATTTTTCATTGGTAACCCTTTAGGAATTCTTTGTGTTAGACTTTCACTTGTGTAATAAACGTGCAATGTAGTAATTAAAGCACTTTATGTGGAATAAAAAAATTTTAAAAAAAATTATTTCACCCGTAGTTGGTTAGTTTGTATGGTTTTTCCTTTAGGGTTTTTAGCGAGGCATTACATTTGGTATCAAAGCTCATGTTTCAACACTGGGTACTCTGGTTTTAAATTGAGCCCATTCAGCTTGACCTTTTGATTAGGTCTTAGTGTTTGTGTTTCCCTTGTCAGTATCCTTGTTGTAGATCTAAACCTTTTTCTCTTGTGTAGTGTTAGGATTATGGCTAGGAAATCCAAAGGTGGAGGTCATTGTGGTGGCTGCAATCGAGGTAGACGTGGGGGACACGGCTAAGGTTCAGGTCATCATAGTCCTTCCCCACAGCCCACTCATGTTAATGTAGAACAGGATCAGTTTGTGCATCAGAATGAGCAACATGCAGTAGAGAAGGTTCCCAAAAGGGAAGAGACGAGTCAGATGTTCCAAGAGGTGTTAGCCAGACTAGGCCCTAGACTTGAGGCCGAACAGCCTATCCATGCTCAGATGGCAGAGTCGCACTAGTAGAATCTTGAGGAGAGGGAGAGAGAGGTCTCCCAGGAGGAGAGAGGTCCCAGCGGACCAGGATTCGGTTACTTTAGGGCACATGAGAGATTTGATGAGATCTCATCCTCTTTCCTTTGATGGTTTGGGTACCAGTCTTGATGCAGAGACTTGGTTGATTAATTTGGATAGGTGTTTTTCCATGCATCCGTATAGCAGTAACAGCAAGGTGAGATGTGCCATCATGCATCTCAAGAGGTTTGCTTCTATTTGGTGGCAGTTGGAGGAAGAAAGGATCGGTTTAAGCATTAGCACTGTGTCTTGGGATATTTTCCAGGAGATATTTAGGGCATGCTTTCTCTCAGCTCAGTGGAGACAGTCTCAGACATATGAGTTTTATGCATTACGCTAGTTCGGCATCTATGTGGATCAGTTTGAGCATAGGTTTTATGAGCTCAAACAATATGTTGGTATTGGGAATGATGAGGGGATGTTAGTCTAGCACTTATTGAGAGGTCTAAATGACTGCATAAATGGAGGAGTGAGAGTGTTTGAGTCTGTTTCAGTAGAGATAGTCATGGCGAAAGCCAGGCTGGTAGAGAAGAATCTTGGTCGTACTCATGGTGGTCAGTCTAGAGTGTAGATTGGGAATGTACCTTACAGTGGTTCCAGAGTTGGAGGGAATCAGTCCCAAACTGTTGCACCTTTTAGGATTTTTCAAGCACCCGCTAAGGGTGGGCAGCAACATCAGAGTTTTCAGCCGAGGCCGAAGCAGTTTCAGGGCTAGCAGGGTGGCAACTCTCATCCTAAGAAGAATAGGAATTGGCAGAGGAGTAGGGAGAGTTTTCCAGGACAGTCCTCTTAGGGTGCATCATAGGCCCCTAGTAGGGGAAGTTTCTAATAGTCCAGTGGGCCATTTGGAGGTAGAGGACCTAGTAGGAGAGATTGTTTCTCCTGTGGTCAGTTTGGCCACATAGTCGCTCAGTGTCCTCAGCATTCTCATTCGACAAGTAATTAGAGACCAACAACGTCGAAGCTGATAGTGGGGGATGCAGGTAGATCCCATAGAGTGTTTGTGGCGGTTGATGACCGCCAAGATGAGCACCAGGGTACAATGATCGAGACTGCAGGTGTGTTGGGTGGTATTCTTATCTCTGTACTTTTTGACTCTGGTGCTTCTGATTCTTTTATTTCTTCCTCCATTGTAGAACAGTGCAGGCTCACGTCTGCTAGGTAGGTGGATAGGTGGCAAGTAGAGTTGGCTACTGGTTTGTGTGTGTCTGTAGATTCCCTCATTCCCAGTTGTGAGTTGGACCTAGGACCCTTTGTTACTTCAGTTGAGCTTCAAGTCATTCCTTTGGGCTCTTATGGAGTTATGTTGGGGATGGATTGGTTAGCATCTCATAGTGTTTGTTTAGACTTTCGTCAGAAGGTAGTGGAGTGTTTAGATGATCATGACAGGAAAGTGGGGATCGTTGGGGTTCAAAGATCGATATCCTTACATATGATTTCTGCTATGCAACTTAAGCAGTGTATGCGTCGAGGGTGTCAACTTTTTGCAGTTTCTCTTGAGGATGTGGATGAGGAAGAGAGTTGAGAAATCGCTATTCATGGTCACCCTATTCTCTAAGAGTATGCTGATGTGTTTCCTATGGATATTCCTAGTATGCCCCCGAAGCGGGACATAGACTTTCGCATTGACTTGGTTCTTGGTGCGAAACCTATTTTGAGAGCACCATATCAAATGACTACTCAAGAGTTGAGTGAGTTGAAGCTGCAGATGGAGGAATTGATGGCCAAGGGGTTCATTCATCCTATTGTTTCTCCTTGGGGTGGGCCAGTTATCTTCATTAAGAAGAAGGATGGTTCTCTTCAGTTATGCATTGATTACCGACAGTTGAATAAGGTAACAATCAGGAATCGATATCCATTGCCTCAAATAGATGATATTTTTGATTAGGTAAAGGGAGCCAAGGTGTTATCTAAGATTGATCTGAAGTCTGGGTATCATCAGTTGCACATTCATGATGTAGACATTCATATAACATCTTTTTGTACCCGTTATTGTCACTATGAGTTCACAGTGGTGCCATTTGGGTTGACGAACACACCTTCAGTTTTCATGAGCCTCATGAATGGGGTTTTCCACACCTACCTTGATCATTTTGTCCTTGTGTTCTTGGATGACATTTTGATTTATTCTAGATCTATGGAAGAGCATGAGAGCCACTTGTGATAGGTATTGCAGTGCTTGAGGGAGAATCAGCTTTATGCCAACTTGGCGAAGTGTGATTTCTTTCAGTCAGAGGTGAACTATCTTGGTTATGTAGTTTCGAGAGAAGGTGTATCTATGAATCCTTCTAAGATCCAAGCCATTGTAGATTGGCCAGCATCAACCAATGTTTCTAAGGTTCGGAGCTTTATGGGTTTGGCCGGATATTACCATCTCTTTGTTCAGAGTTTTTTCTCGGATAGATCACCCGATCACTTCTCTTTAGAGGAAAGGGAAGAAGTTTGTTTGGTTAGAGCAGTGCGAGTCATCTTTTCGTACCTTGAAGGAACTCCTTGTTAGTGCTCTAATTTTGGCAGTTCCTGATCCATCTAGAGATTTTAGGGTTTGCACGGATGCCTCTTTAGAAGGTATAGGAGCAGTTCTTATGCAGGATGGTCGTGTGGTAGCCTATGAGTCTAGCAAACTCAAGGACCACGAGATGAACTATCCAGTTCATAACTTGGAGTTGGCAGCTATAGTTCATTCTTTGGTTAGGTGGCGACATTTTCAATTGAGGTGTCGGTTTGAGCTGCATAGTGATCACTGTAGTTTGCATTATATTTTCACGCAGCCGAACTTGAATGCTTGATAGCGAAGATGGATGGAATTCCTTAGTGAGTATGATTTTGAGGTTTGATATATTTAGGGGAAAGATAATGTAGTGGTAGATGCTTTGAGTCATAGGTGACATGAGGTTGCAACATTGTCCCTTGGGGTGGACTTGAGAGACAGAATTCTTGGGATTCTTCCTTTAGACACCTGGTATCAGGATGTTAGACTCATGACGGAGACCGAAAGGACATTAGAGGGTAGATATTCTGGATATAACCTTGAGGCGGATGGTCTTCTTCGACATCTTGGATGGATCTATGTACCTCCTTTGGATGGACTTCATATTTTGATCATGACTAAGGTCCATCATGCACCTTATTCGGCACACCCTGGTGTCAAGGAGATGCACGTAGATCTTAGACAGATATATCATTGGGCTAGTATGAAACGTGACATTGCTGATTTTGTGTCAAAGTGTTTAGAATGTCAGCAGGTAAAAGCGGAGCATCAGCACCCTGCAAGGCTTTTACAGCCTAATTTGGTACCGGATTGGAAATGGGATATTATTTCCATGGATTTCATAGTGGGATTGCCTGTTTCTTCGCGTCGTCATGATGCCATCATGGTCATTGTTGATAGATTGACCAAAGTTTCTCATTTTGTTCATATTAAATCTTCCTATACAATAGTAGTGGTGGCATGAGTTTTCTTGGAAGATGTGGTGAGGTTGCATGGGATTCCTAGGCGAATCATTTCTGATAGAGATCTTGTCTTTACTTCAGTATTGTGGACCTCACTTCAGCATGCTTTGGGGACCCAGTTGAACTTCAGTTCAAATTATCACCTAGAGACCGACGATCAGATCAAGCATGTGAATCAGGTCTTGGAGGACATGCTTCACATGTACATTATGGACCAACAGTCACGCTGAGAGGAATATCTATGCCTTGTGGAGTTTGCTTATAACAATGGATATCACAGCTCCATAGGCATGTCTCCCTTCCAGGCAATGTAAGGTCATCCTTGCCCTACTCCTTTGAGTTGGGATCGGTTAGAGGATAGGGTGCTTTTATGACCAGATGTGCTTCAAGAGATGGAGCAGTAGGTTGAGAATATTCATGGGCATTTGGTAGCTACTCAGGATAGGCAGAAGAAGTATGTCGATGCTCATAGAGTGGATCATTAGTTTTTTGTTGGCGACCGTGTGTTCTTGAGAGTGCTTCCGCAAAAGAGTCTGATCCGTTATGGAAAGGGTTCTAAGTTGGCACCTCGTTTTGTTGGCCTTTTTGAGATTCTTGAGAGGATAGGACATGTTGCCTACCATCTTGCCTTGCCGCTGAGCCTATCCCGCATCCATGATGTTTTTCCTATTTTTGTTCTTAGACCTTATCATCCTGATGTGATCCATGTTCTTGATTGGAACACTTTGCAGGTCGAGGATGGACAACTTTCCATGGAGCCCGTGTGCATTCTTCAGCATCAAGATTTGACCCTCAGGGGTCGTACCATCGACCAGGTAAGGGTCCTATGGGACCCAAATGATGAGACCTCGATGACATGGGAGGATGCAGTGAAGATGAGAGAGCTTTATTCTTATCTGTTTTAGTCTTCCAGGAGTAAGCCTAGTGTATACACCTAAAAATGGTCTGAAGATAATTAATTTAATAAGCAATTATTTAATTAATCCCTCTCCCCAATTTAATTGAATTCATCAACAATTTGATTAAATTTCCCCTTTCATCTACTTATTAATAAATCTAAGGATTTATTTAATAGGTTCATTTCATAATCCCCTTTAATTAATTAATTCCCCCCATCAAATTCATTTCTTCTAAATCTCCTAATTAATTAAAACAAATCAAATTCATGAGTTGTTGAAATGAATTAGCTTTTTCCTATTATTTGAATTTTTAAATTCAAATTCTCCTAACTCCTAACCACCATGTTCCCTTTCCTTGAACACTTTGCCCTCTCATGAGAAAAGCTTTGTGACACTTGTCACTAAGTGTTCCCTTTCATCTAACCTCTTCTAGACGCTTCTTGACACTTGTCACCATGGAGATGACAATGTTCCCTTTCATCCAACCCCTTCTCCTACCTACCACCAACTGTCCCCTTTCATCCAACCTCTTCTCAACCCACCTCCAATTTAACCATTGATATCTTCAGATCAAATATCGACCGTTGATTCATGCCACCTCACCCCTAGCCTTGGAAAATCCTATAAATAGACCTCATTTTGGAGCTTAAAGGATCATATTCAACCCATCTCATTTTTCATTCAAGCATTGTTACTATAGGCATATAGCTCTTAGCAAATCATTCTTAGCATTGTTATCATGTTCAATTTTAGCTTAATTGCATCTTCATTCTAGCTTATTTTCTAGAATAATCATGAAATCATGTAGCTTAATAATCTTATCATTGCTAGCTTATGCATCTTCACCATTTAAATCCTCCATTTAAGTGTAGTCAAGTCACTGGAATTTGCATAACCAGATCTGAGAGCAAAATTCATACTCGCATTTACTAGGAGGCAATAGATTGATTAACTATGGTTTTATCTTTCGTTGATTAATTTTTTAACCATTGCTTGTAATTATTTATTGAGTGTTTTGTGTTGCAGCTGCAGGTATAACAGGTACACTTCACATACATGACATTTTGGCACCCACCGTGGGGCAGGAATCATCATTTTTGGCCTCTCAAGCTTCAACAAAACTTCATCTCTGCCAGACTTGATTCAAAATGTCGTATGAGTTGATTTTCCAACTCGTACGAACTTCCTTTTAGTCTGGGGTGAAGCCTAATCCTATGTCGTACAAGCTCATTTGCCATGTCATATGAGATATAAATGCATATCATACGAACTCATTTTCAATGTCGTACGAGAGATAAATTTATGTCGTATGAATTTTTGGCCGCTAAATTCTATGTCATACGAGTCTATTTTGGTTTCTATATGAAGTTTAAAGCTGTGTCATTTGATTTCATAAATAATGAAGTGCGAATCTCTGCATTTGTGTCTTCAAACGGACTATGATTTTTAGGATTTTCATGCTGAATTTGATCATTTATTAACACTAATCCTGACCTGTTTATGAGATTTTTTTGCAGCCTAACAAGTTTTGCAGGATGTTGTCAAAGATACGCTTGTCAAAGACTAATTTCAAAAACACAATCAAGACTACTAACAAATTTATTTTGCAGGTTGCCTATGAATTTGACTAAACTTTGTGTATTCATTTAAGTGTTCTAGGCACACTTCAATTTTGCTAAGGGAAATGAACCATCATGTATTTCGTGTCTTTGATGATAGACGAGTATGCTCTCACCTTTCTTAGGTGATCAGAAAGCTAGACTCAACTTTTACTTTCATTAGTGCATTTCTTTAGTAGGCATGCCCTCCCAAGGAGCTTAAAAACTCTTAAAGCCATTACGACCGGTGTGAGGGGAATGACCTAAGTGGGAACGGCTAACGCCAAGTAATCCAACCCACTATAAAATAAACATGATTTGATGAAAATCAAGTCAATGATAGTGCTCGGGAATAGCTCTCCTCTATACCTTCGGGTATATCAAACCTTGGTTTTCAAGGCTGGGAGACCTCTTAATTGATTTTATACCCCGATGCGTCGAACGGATCCCTTACTAGTACCGGTTAAAATAGAAGCTACCCCATTCACCTCCAAAAGGGTGATAATCTTTGTGCAAGAGAGATAGTAACTCTCCCAAGATACTTGCCATATCGTGCCCCCATTAGTGTTTGGAGTTGGATAATACGGCGTTGAGAATCCATTGTGTGAGACTCAGCGGCTGTATTCTGATTAGCTATTAGGTGTGTACCTAAGCTTGCAAGCAAAGGTTTTCATTCTTAGCCAACTTCCTTAGGGTTTAGCTTGCTTGGAGTCACTTATCACATCATGTGTTTGTTGTGTATTCATCCCTAAATTGAAAAAAAAATTAGACATCTAAATCTGGAAAACATAAGCAAAACACCAAAATTCACTAATCAAATCCGACAAAAACAAACATATTTTTAATTGTCCTGTTCTCTGTCGTACGAGTCAGGTGATCTGTCATATGAGATATCTGTTTTGTTGTACGATTCTCTGCTCTTTCAAAAGAAATTTTTGTTTTATCGTCTGGTATTGTATATTTTGTTGTATGGTTCATGAACTATTGTCATACAAGTCTCTGTGTTTACCAGTCCAGAATTGCTGCTTTGTATGACTTTTTTAGGTCTGTCATTTTGTTTGATCAATTTGCAGTATTCATAAACATTTGTTATCTGTTGTTTTGTGCTTAAATTGTCTTCTTGGTTTTCTTGGTCAAGTTATCATCCGTCAAAATCAAACTTTAGAACATAAACACCTTAAGATTTTCAAAGTGCTCGCCCTTAACAAGTTCAAGATCTAAACATCTCAAAGTGCATTATCACCCTCTTTGGTAAACTAATCACTCAAACATAGTTTCTCATTGGGATCAATCATCGTTTATCATGAAACTAAAATGTTTGGTTAGGACAATCTTGTCCCACATCGTAGGATATATCGTTCCTACTGGACTTGGTTTTTATCAAATCACCATCATTGCACTCCAAAACCAAAGATCGAAAAACTTGCAAACTTTTAAACACTTGAATCATCTTTTCATTTTATATCATTCTAGCATATCTACCTTGACAATTGATTGCTTACCCAAAACAACTTTTGGACAATTGAATTCTAGCACAATATCTAACACACGTGTATGCCCGTTCTAACTAGAGCTCAAAGACGAAGAATCACAAAGACAGAAATCAAAACATTGAAAACAATTGAAGAGCATATAGTCATGGAACAGGAATATGAAATACAAGTTGAAGGAGAAATAATAGAACAAAACATCAGAGACATCAAAAAGGATCCTCAATTTGACAAATTTATGCAGAAATTGTTGGAAGAAGAAAAAGAAAAATATTTCCTAATGTTAGCCAAATCTGGTGCTACACTCCCCCAAGATTTTGATGTGAACAAATTGACACAAAAGAAAAGTGATCCTCCCCCTAATAACAAACAATATGAAGATATTTTTGGTTTCCACATGAATGACACATGAATTCCTAATAACACCAGAACCAATGAAGAAACTTTCATACCCAAAAGAGATGAAGTAGAAATTTTGAATAACATTTAATCCAATGAAGATACAAGAAAAACTAGAGATGACACCAGAAGAGATCTAGATCCTCCTAGAATACAAAATCATGGTCATGCAAGAACAAATCATTTTGATAATCGTATCACAACTCTCACACAACAACTACAAGCAATGCAAACACAAATTTAAGATATGCAAAGAGGAAATGTTAGACGATACTCACTTCAGGAAATCTGTCCTTATCCATTCGACAAAAACCTAAACATGAGACCATTTCCTATAGGTTTTGAAACTCCTAGATACAAAAAATATGATGGAAGCACTGACCCTCAAGATCATATACGAGAATTTTGCACAATGAGTATGGAGTTTTCACATGAGGATACCTACTTAATGAGATTATTTCCAAAAAGCTTAAGTAGACTAGCTATGGAATGGCTCTCCAAACTTCCACCTGGAATCAGATCATTTTCAGAATTGGTAGATAAGTTTGTTTCACAATACTCTTACAACATACAACATGAAGTAACAATGCTAGACCTATGTAACGCCAAACAAAAGGTTGGAGAACCTTTCATGACATTTTTACAATGATGGAGACAGTTAGCCTCACGGTATCCTCGTACAATGCTAGAATATGAAAAAATGGACATATTCATCGATAACTTAAATGATCAAATGAGTTATTACTTAAAAATGCAAGGAAAACAAAGTTTCAGAAAAATAGTTGATAATGGAATCGGAATGGAGGAAGCCATGATAAAGAAAGGTGAATTAAAAATATACAAAGAAGGAAGTCATCCTCCTAACGACAACAATAACACCAATCACAATGATAAACCAAAGTTTTGGAATAGAAATTGAAATGTCATCAATGATGGAATAGTGGATAACAACAATGTGAAACCAAAACAATCAATTTTTAATTTATCCACTCACTCAACAGCGGCTCAGCAAAACAACAATCACCAAAGAGCAACTATCAAAACTTTCTTTCGAAGACAATTTACAAACATTGGTGAACCCCTTGGGTTAGCACTAAAGACACTTCTCGCAAACAAATTGATCACTTTACCAGAAGAAAGGAACTATGAACCTCAAATCAAAGCACCTTGGTGGAATGATAATCAGTATTGCGATTTCCATCGAAACAAGGGACATCATACAGATAGTTGTCAGAAGTTGAAACATATCATACAAGATATGATTGATAATGGAGTAATAACAGTGGATGGACATACAACAAATGAATCTCATACAACTTTTAAAACTCTGCTTCCAAACTATGAGAAAGGTGAATCATCAACTACAAACAATGGTAAGGGTAAAGCGAAGGTAAACTACGCTCATACATATGATAATATGGTAAACGTGATTGTAGTTAAAGAAAAAAAATCAAGAACATGCTCATGCTATCACAAGAAGCAAAGCCAAAGTTGTTTTGTCGAGTCCTACAACAAACACATCATCCACTATCAAACAATACAGTCTAGTGGAGCAATTGCAGAAAACACCCACACAAATATCCATCTTAGAATTATTAAAGATTTCACCTGCACAAAAAGAAATTCTAGAACAAGCATTAGTAGATACAACAGTTTCCAAATATCTTGATATCGATCAATTCCAAACCATGGTGGGACACCTCACAACCCCTCACTTCTTATCATTCACTAAGAAGATGACATGTCCTTACAACATCCCCACAACGCTCCTTTGCATATTGAAGTCCTCATTCACAAAACATGCGTTAAATGTGCTCTAATAGATGGTGGAGTTGGCCTAAATATTTGTTCATCGAGTCTTGTTCGTGCCTTAGGATATTCAGAAGATGCAGTTGATGTCCAGAAAAAAGATCACCATAAAAGCCTATGATGAAGAAGAACGTTCCTCCAAGGGAATTGTGATACTATCCATTAGAGTGGGACCTTTGCCAAAAGACACAGCATGCCAAGTTCTCAACTAGGACTTATCAAATAATGTACTCTTGGGAAGACCCTGGATACATGACTTGCAAGTTGTCCCATCAACATACCACCAGTGTGTAAAATTCCCCTACAATGGGCAAGAAATCACAATATTTGTAGATTCAAATCCATTTCAATACTGCAGCAATCTAAAAATGACCCAAGAAGTCATTGTTCCACATAACAAAGAGGCATCATCTTTGAACACATGATCCAAGGAACAATCATTTGCCTCTATTTTATCAAGTATGGAAAAACAAATGCAGCTAAGAGATAGAGGGAACGAAGAATATTCAATATCACAATTACCACTTTCTCCTAAATCCTTTGGAAAACCATCAAACTCTAAACAATAACCAATTGTGAAACATCTTCCGATATTTAATGGATCATTTGTTAGTGCTGGAACCTTATTAGAGGAGACATAAGACAAAGATGTGCTACAGTGGCTATACAAGGATGAGGAAGTTCAACAAAAAATCAACAATGTCAGAATACCTACAGAAAAGTATGGAAAAGGATTTAACATTCTTAGAAGAATGGAATATACTGGAACAGGTCCTATAGGAAAAAGAAAAGAAGGTATCTCATAACCTATCCAACCTAACACTCAATAGACTACAGACAAAATAGGCTTAGGGTATGGACAAGTCACTTTACCGGAAGGCACATCTTTTAGTCAACAAGAAGAAGAATATGAAAACAGACAAGAACAACTAGCAATTGAAAGAGAAGAAACATCAGCTAAGCAACAAGCACAAGCAAACACAAAATGGAAAAAGAAGAAAGCTTCAAATCAACAAGAGAAACAAACTAAAAACATCTCTCAAGCAGCATTAAATCTCAATCAAAACAAGAAAGAAGCTAATATAAGTCCAGGAGAACTCATAGAAAAGTTGGCAAAACTCAATCTCAGTCCTGAAGAGGTTGAATATGAAAGAAGGAAAAGTATAGCCATAAAAGTGGAAGAAATGCTATATGACCAAATCTGTAATCAACGGAAGAAAATTGCTTTGAAGGAGATGTAGAAGTTGATATAGTTCACATGTATGCAGGACAAACGTTAGAAACTAGTTCACTTGAATTAGAATCACATTCAACTAACTTGGACTTAACCGAGGATGATCAAGAACTTCTTATGTGAGGTCATTCTGATGAGAGTACCATTCTAGACATCAACATACATATTGAAAACTTTGATACATCCATCATGACCCTTGAAACCCTTGAAATATACCAACCTGAGGATCCCCTACCTCTAATCCACCCTGAGCTTATTGATTGGGAAAATGAAAGACCTACCGCCATTGATACCTTTCCAAATGACCATGTCATATCTGTATATCTTAACGCAATCGAACCCGTAACAACTCTCACTAGGAGTTTCAGCAACGCATCTTCCAGTCAAGTGGGTGCCAAATATCCTAGTCGCAAAAGTGAAAATAAAGAAAAGAATATCAAGTCTAATGCTGAAAACTATTTATTGGCAACATTAGATTTGGAAAAAGTAAAAATAAAGGACGAATCTAACAGTGAAAACCTCCTCGAAGCACCAGAAGATGGGAGATTTGACACTTTACCTGAGCACTATCAAGAAAGGTCATCCATTTTGATCGAACCAACATTGGCACAATAGAGCAACCAAAGATTCTTTATCCAACGACTTCTCTATCAAAAGAAGAAATGCAACAATATATGGAATTATTCAAACGACGGCAAATCAATTTTGCCTGGTCATATGCACACATGCCAGGGTTAGATCCAGAGCTTATTATGCATCACTTGAATGTTAGTCCAGGAGTCAAACCAATCAAACAGAAGTTAAAGAAAATGCATCCGCATATCGCTCTCCTTGTCAAAGAAGAACTAAAGAAATTACTGGATGTCGGATTCATCAGACCTGTAGCATATCCTCAATGGGTATCTAACATCGTTCTTGTTTCAAAACTAGATAAAAGCATTAGAATATGCACAGACTTCAGAGATCTTAATAACGCATGTCCAAAGGATGACTTTCCTTTACGTAACATTGACATCATTGTAGATTTAACTGCTGGACACTCCATGTTCTCTTTAATGGATGGTTTCTCTGGATACAATCAGATCAAAATAGCACTTGAAGACCAAGAAAAGACAGCTTTCACATGTCTGTGGGGTACTTTCTGTTGGAACGTCATGCCTTTTGGATTAAAGAATGCAGATGCTACATATCAAAGAGCTATGACAACTATATTTTATGACATGATGCATACATTCATGGAAGACTATGTGGATGACATCTTCACTAAATCATACAACAGAGAAGAACATATAGAGATACTGGAAAAGATCTTTGATAGGTTAGAACAATACAAGCTAAGGCTAAATCCTAAGAAATGTGCCTTTGGTGTAACTTCATGAAAGCTATTGGGATACATTGTTTCAGCTAGAGGTATCGAAGTGGATCGAGCTAAGGTTAAAGCAATCATGGAAATGACATCTCCCAAGAATATCAACCAACTAAGATCACTCCAAGGAAGACTCTAGTCAATCAGAAGATTTGTTGCTCAACTAGCAGATAAATGTCAACCATTTACTCATCTATTGCACAAAAATGTTCATTTCGAATGGGACCATCAATGTGAGGACGCATTCAACAAGTTCAAGGCATATCTCATGCAACCACCTGTCCTAATGTCACCAATTCTAGGAAAGTCATTATTACTCTATGTATCAACCACCGAAACATCATTAGGAGTTTTTCTTGCACAACAGGATAATGAAGGAAAAGAACGAGTTATCTACTACATCAGTAGAACACTAGTAGGATATGAGATCAACTATTCACCAACAGAAAAAGCATGCTTGGTAGTAGTTTTTTCTTCTCAAAAATTACGACACTATCTACTATCTCACTCCATCAAGTTAATAGCTAAAATTGATCCTCTGAAATATTTACTCAACAAAGCAACATTAACAGGAAGACTAGCAAAATGGATAATGATCCTAAGCGAGTTTGATATTGAGTATGTTGACAGAAAATCTATCAAAGGACAAGTTATTGCAGACCAACTAGCAGAGGCACCACTTCAAGATGATCATCCTCTACAGATTGAGTTTCCTGATGCTGATATCCTAACAGTCACAACAAAAACAAGGCAATTATACTTTGATGGTTCATATACACAGCACGGATCAGGAGCAGGTATTCTATTCATCACACCACAAGGTCATACAATCCCAAAAGCATACAAATTAAGCTTTCCATGCACCAATAACATGATAGAGTATGAAGATTTGGTTATAGGTATCAAAATGGCTATAGATTGGAACATAACACAACTTCAAGTCTTTGGAGACTCTTAGCTCGTCATCAATCAAAACAATGATGACTATCAAACAAAAGACGAAAAGCTAATGCCTTATAAAAAGATGGTTGATGATATCAAGAAATATTTTGTAGAAATAAATTTTGAACAGATTCCAAGAAATGATAACAAAGCAGCAGACGCCATGGCAACACTTGCCTCTCTCCTTCAGACACAGGAAAATCAATAGCGTTATGAATTCCTGGTGGAAGAGTTGTTTTATCCTACTCATAATTGTCCTGATTCCCAAACCATCTGTCAACTTATTGGACATGATTCCTCCCGCTATGGCCAAACTTACACATACCTGAAAGATAACATCTTACCTCCCGATTTATCGAAGAACCAAAAGAGAAACTTTATTCATCAATCCTCCCAGTTTACTCTCATCGCGGATACCCCGTTTAAACGAGGTCTAGACAGTACTCTCTTAAGATGTCTGAAACAAGAAGAATCTGAGAAGGCCTTACATGAAGTCCATAATGGCATTTGTGGAACTCATTCAAGTGGTCCTACCCTTTTGAAAAAACTCATATGCTTGGGCTATTATTGGTCGACTATGGAATGAGATTCTTTTTAGATAGCTAGAACATGCAAACAATGTCAGATCCATGGGAATTTGATTCATGCACCAACACAAAGAACTTCATGTTTTAGCAAATAATGTCATTTTCGTCAATGGGGTCTTGATCTAGTCAGAAAAATAAATCCTTCTTCATCTAATGGTCACAAATTCATCCTGGTAGCTACAAAATATTTTACAAAATGGATTGAGGTAGTACCTCTCACAAACATCATAGGAAAACAAATTGCTGCATTTATCTTAAATTACATCATATGTCGCTATGAAATACCAATCACCATTATCACTGATAATGGGCAACCATTCAAAAATCAGGATGTACAAGAGCTATGTGAGAAGTTCAAAATCTAGCACAGATTCTCCACAAGGGAATGGGCAGACAGAAGCATCTAACAAAACTATTATGAAAATCCTCAAAAAGACAGTGAATGATGCTGGAAGAGATTGGCATATTCAATTCAACCCTGCTCTATGGGCCTACTATACCAGTATCCGCACACCAATAGGTGCCACACCTTTCTCTCTTGTATATGGATCAGAAGCCATATTGTCAATCGAAGTAGAGATACCCTCTCTACGTGTATCACTAAAAGGACTCATTCCAGATGAAGAACAACGAGTATCTAGACTACAAGAGTTAGAACTGATCCATGAACAAAGACAAAATGTCTTTGATCATTTAAAGGTATATCAACAAAGAATGTGTTGGAGTTATAATCAAAAGCCTAAACCACGAGTCTTTCAAGTTGGAGAACTAGTGCTAAAGGAAAATCCATGCAACCAAGCAGATCAAGAAAAGAAAGGAAAGTTTGAACCAAACTAGTTAGGTCCATTTGTGGTCACAACAGTATTTGGATCAGGAGCATATCAGCTATCAACATGGGATGGAGATCAGCTCGAGGAACCTATCAATAGCATGCATCTGAAAAAGTTTTATGTTTGAAAAATCAAAAAAATCAAAAAACAGGGAAAAATTTAAAAAAATCAAAAACAGTGAAAAAGTAGAAAAAAATAAATCAAAAATCAGAAAAAGTGCAATAAAAATAGATGATGAAAACCTGGCAAACAGGCGCTATCTGTCCGCTAGCTCTTCCATCTATTAGTTCATGCATTTTTCCACTTGCAGGCATTCATTTTCCATCAGCGTTGTTCATATGCATCATAAGCCTTGTACATATGTAGGCATCACAGCTGCTCTCTCACCATGGTTTGGATCGTTGGGTATATCATAACGAATTTGTTTCTAAGCTTGGGGAAAAATCCTGCACTTAGCTTGGGGGCAAACCTTTGGATCAATTCTAAGCTTAATCAAATAGGTAGAACAAATGGTTAAACAACTCTTATCAAGCAAAAACTGAAACATATCCAACATTGAACACGAGATCAAATTATCAACCATCAAACTATCACAAAGATAGTCTAAACGCATGGATAATATCTTTTGGATAATGATTTTAACATGGTTGTTCAACTTTTATTTACTATCTTGATTTTTGCTATCATGATTTCTGAGTGACTCCAAGATATCTTTGACTAGAGGAACAAGGAAGAAACATGATATTTTTCTTGTCTGTTGTCTGAAAATTGATCATTAATATGTGCAAATTTGTCTTGGGACATGATCATCAGAGTATCATCGAAGACATTTCTGATTTGCATATTGAAATGATTAATATTGCCTGTTTTATGCAAGCAACACTCAGGTCATCTCGGTTCAATTATACCTCGATGCTTGTGCTAACTTGCTATATCAAAATCCAGGAAAGAAGTGCTCAGGTCATCATGGTTTAATTATACCATTGATGTTTTCACTCACTTCCACATTTCAAAAGTTCAATGATGACAAAAATGCAATAATCCAGTGACTGGTCCGCTCGTAGCTTTGCATTTTAGCTTGCATTTCATTCTTCAATGGGATCCCATATGCTCCTTTTATCCAAGGTTAAATCTATCGTAGGAATCATCAAAGTATCATCAGAAGTGTATACGCAATCAAATGAATGACTCATATCTCTTCAGATATTGTTGACCCAGCAAAAATCTTATGATATCACTCTCACAGAATCAACATTAGCATATCCAAATATTTCTGCTACTTGATATCAACAAATTGTCAATTCTTTATCTATCAACCTTATCAAATCAAACCAATCATTCAAACCCAATCGCTCTATCATGTCTTATACGGAATGTATCCTTTCTGAAACTAGATGATCTGATTCATGTCTTATACAGGATGTATCCTTCCTGAAACCAGAAGTTCTGATCATATCTTATATAGGATGAATCCTTCCTGAAACCAGACGCTTTGATCATCTTTGTCTTATATAGGAGGTGTCATTCCTAAAACCAGAATGAATATCGATCTTATCAATCTAATCAATCAAGATTTATCAATCTTATAAATCTAATCAATCAAGCTAATAGAAGAACTCACTTTTTCATCAAACACAATTGCAGAAATCAAATCAAATCTATCAGGATATAAATTTCGCAAAACTCAAAAGATAAATTATCTCAATTGATCTCCCGAGGGGGCATCATCATACCAGAATTTAGCAATCAAGAGTTGGGGCATCCTATCAAACCGATATCATCATCAAAATGAGACTATTCTTTGAATCAACGCGTCATCACACCTCGCTTCAAAGAGGGGCAAGATGTATACACCTAAAAATGGTCTAAAGATAATTAATTGAATAAGCAATTATTTAATTAATCCCTCTCCCCAATTTAATTGAATTTGTTGTTCTCAAATTCTTATTCCCCTCTTATCCCTTGTAAAAAAAATAATAACTATGTCCGCAAATGAAGAGATTAAGGAAAAAAGAACCTTAGAGCATCATATGACAAGGTTTCAAGAACCTTCTACACTTTGAACTTATCCAAAGTTCAGGCGGGTATACCTTCTGTGAATAATTTCACACTTTTAAAATGAGATCCACAGTAAACCAGTGTCCAAAAACCAGTGGATCTTATCGCCTCAACAAAAACTGAAATAATAAAGGAAAGCTTATGCTCATTTTCAGTATTGATCCTCAAGAGATGTAGAAAGAAAACTACAACTGATACCAGTGGCTTATCCAGCCTACAGAGTCTTCTAAATCAAGCAAGGATTTCACAATTAAACATCCCCATACATCTCATCACTTCAGCTTCTATCAACCCCATACATGCCTGACATATATAAGAGTTCTTTTTGTTAAACTAAACAATGTTTATCAAATTCAAAGTTTCCAACAAAATAACCTACTGAAAGAGATATTTCATGCGTATTTAATTCCTCTCCTAAAGAGAAAAGCTAAGAAACATATCCATAAAGATTGCATTACAGTCCATGTTCAATTGAATAAACCTGGATTACTCAAATGAAACCAGTTGATTATTAAAAGCACACCAAAAGACAACACAAATTTTAGGCTCGAAAGTTCATGATCTGTATATTGATATTCATTTTGAAAAGTCTTACAAAACTCAAAATATTCTCTGTAATAACTAGAAAACCCAGATATATTTATGCAGAGTTTCTTTAAAAAATTCTTGTGATCCCTCTCTAACTAGTCCTGGTATCCATTTATAATAGTATGGATGCATACAAGCTTCAGACCTTTTCCAAAAAAAGTTTGTTACAACAATCTTCTTGTTTCAGCAAGAAGTTACAAGTCTTTTTCATTTTCTAAAGACCCCTTTTTGCACTTTGTCACTCTGTAGCTTCTTCTTGAACCTTTGCATCCAGCACCGCATACTTTCTTGTCCACTCTTCATACACGTCATTAGTAGGCCATGAGAAGTTATAACTTTCCCTCTTATCTTGGCCAATCTATTCCAGGAGTTTCTTATTTTATTAACTTCTGAGTTTAGGAAGCCATAGTGTGACTTTATTTTCTCTATCTCCTCAATTGTTCTAACAAATAGGGAAGTATCATCTATGTTAATGATTCCCTTTACCCTTAATGATAGGTTGGCTCCTAATTCATTAAGCCATACTTGTTTGTCCTTCAATTGAGTTAGACTGCCGAAACCCCTAGGAAATAATTCAAATTTATGTTTAGTGTATTCTTTTTTATACAAATTGATCTTCCTTTTTGCATTATCTCTCCCTTCTGCTAGTTTTGTCAGATCCTTTGTCAAGTCATAAGTGGATTTGATAATGGGGTCAGCCCCTGCTTCATCATAGGATACACATATGTCCTAGGTCCACCTCCCTAGGCATCCACTTGTCCAAAATGAGCATTAGAATAGCCCTGTCTTCACTTAGCTCATTCCAAATATCCAAAATTTTATTCATGTTGTTATACACTAATGAGGATCCTATAGTGTTAGCAAAACTCAAAATTGTGGCCCTCACTCTCTCTTCATACTTATTTGCAAATAGGGTTTAAGCCTGTTTTAGCTTTTCCAACTCTTGTTGAGTGATCTCAGCTGATTGGGAACTAGAAGGTGTAGGAAAAGGTGGGAATTCAATGATAGGGCTAGTAGGTGGAGGCTGTGCAGGAGAAGAAGTGATCATTAAGGTTGAGGACTCACCTTGATGGTATTGTCCTGCCAATTGGCCTTTCAATTTATCAATAATGCTATCTTGGCTAACTATCTCTCCTTTGGCATCATTGTAAGCTTTTAAGACTGTCTCTAACTTAGCTTGGAGATCTGCCCTTTCCTTTGCTTCTTTCTCTGCCACTGCAACATTGAATTTTGTAGTTTCCAAGACTGTGCTAGCAGCCTCTACCACTCTAGTATTTTGTACCCTCTTTACTATCATACCTCCAAGGTAACTGGACTCTGGGGTATCCTTTCTCCTTTTATTTTCATCTCTTTTCAGAGACCACATGACCAAGGCAGCATTATCCTTACTGAAGGTTACTCCTTCCATAGGCTTGGTCTCTTTTTTAACTGCCTCTAAAACCAAGGCATCTGCTATATCCCATTCAGGGAGGATGAGAACACCACCCTTTGCTACCATTTCCCTTCCTTGCTCAAGAGTGATGGTCCTAAATTCAGTGACCATTTCTTGTTTTATTTCTTCCTCTACCATAGTTGCATCCTTGTGGGGCTTCTCATTCTTCCTCTTCTCACATCTGGCATTAAACTTATCAATATTCTGCTTCCACACAAATTGCATGAAAGCTCCTGAGGTAATAAAGTTTCTATTAGCCAAGAATTCCTCACTGGCTTGTTTAATAGCAGGATCCAATTCCTGGCCTTTGAACTCATTGGTGGTTATGTTCATCTCAGCATCTTCTAACTCCTTTGGCATTCCATCCTCTATTTCATCATATGTATAGGCTATCTCCCTGAGACTCCCTAACTGCAACAATTGTTCAGCTACTGCCTGCTCATCTCCTATATGAATGAGGGAATGAGATGGGGAATACAGGGGCTCATTAATTTGCACTTCTTTTCCCACGCTTTTCTTCTTTGGGGAATCCTGAATGTCAACGACATCTTGTATTTTCCTCTTCCCTCTTGAAGTAGAAGGCTCCCCTGTTGTTGGCACCAACACACTGTACTTGGATTTTCTATGTAGTACATAATCACCAAGAGGGATTGCTTTAGTAGATGCAAACCTAGCTAGAATTAGTCTTTTCTTCTTGGGGTTGTTTTTAATCACTGCTTCCCTCTTCTCCTTTAATGTCTGTATTACATCCTCAAAGCAAAAGAATTAGGAATTTTGCCTTTTCCTAAAAGGGGTGAAAACTAGATAAAGGGTCATAGCTGCTATTGAATTGGTATACAAAATCAAGAGCCTTCTTGTAGGCAACCCATTTCTCTTTCCTCAGCTCCTGCTCATCCAAATCAAACTCATTTCTGATAAGGTCTTCAATTGGAATTGGTGAGGTCTGCCTTTGCATACTACCCTTTTCCTAAACATACCATTAAAGAAATCTTCAGGGTCAGAAAACCTTGACACTGCAGTGGACAACTGGTACGGTTGAAAGAACTCCTCAAAGCATTTCCACCCACCCTTAGTAATTACAAATTGATGTGCTATTGTTACTGTGGGGAAAATGGTCCCTTTTCCTCTATTAGATAGCTCCACCTCTTGTACACCCCCAATCTGCCTGAGGACCTCTCCAATTCCTATTTTCAATGGGACCTGATAAGGTAACAAAAATGGAGTGCCTCTGAAACCGTACACTCTGAAAACTGTGGAAACAAGGTACAAGTATATGTCACCCCAATTGTGGACAATTTTGATTTCTCCAGCGAATTCCTTAGGCCTAAGAAACTCCAAAAGAGCTTTAGGGATCCTTGGATTCTCTGAGCATAAGAGAATTCTAATTTTAGATGCAAAGCATTTATCAAACTTTAGGTAGCTAGCATCTTCCCTGTCCCATGACAACACTGTGCTCCATAGTTGAACTGGCATTTTCTCCCCATCCTTTTCCTTCACTAGATCCATTTCATTGGCAAAGTAGTCACCACCCTTGAATAGAAAAAGATGCATGAGAAGGGAGTACCATCCAAAAGGCCTATCCACCTTACCATTATTTATTCCTATCAAGCCTTCATGGATTGCATCAGTAATGAAGGGGGCATAATCAAATGTTACTACTAGAGAGGGATTTAAAATTTGTGCTATCATTAACATGTAATGGGTTGGCATGTTCACTTCAGCATCTTCTTCAAAAATATGGCAGAGTGACCAATATAATCCTTTGGCTCTAATAGTGAACCAATTTACGGAGAAAGGCTCCAAGGTATTAGGTCCTACAACAGTCTATCCTCCCATTTTGATAAAAAAATTATTTAAGAGGCCCATTTCTAAGATGATTCCTTTGTGCACTATAGACTTGAGCAAATGGTTCAAAATTAATGGGCTCCAAATAGTTGGACACCTCATTGAGCCCAAATGCATTTTTGAATTCATCATCGTTGACTCAAATGAGGGTTTTTCCATTTACATCCCTAACACTTTTGGTGATAGGGTCATAGTTGTGTGCAATCTGAGTTAGGAGATCCACATCCATGAAAACTCTAGGGACCACCAATTTACCTATATCCAACTCGCAAATACTGTTCATTAGGGCAGGGGAGTGTCTTATACCAAAACCAACCTTGAATAGACCTAAACCAGACAACCCTATCTGTGGATCTCTCAACCAATTTTCCTTGTCATATAATCCTTCTGCTATTTTCAAACAAGGAGCCTTGGGCACTAATTCCTTAACTTTAGCTGCTACATTTGTGGACATAGACAATTGTTCCAGGAAGTCATCACAAATTACCCTCTCCTCGTAATTAACCTTCCCTGTGAAATCCCTTCTAGGTGTTATCTCAATGATATACAAGTATTTCAATTACTAATCAAAGCAATTCTTTAATGGAATAAAACCACAGTTCATCAATTTTTCAAGTAATTAGTAAGCAAAACACAAGAAAACCTGTTTTGACCTGAAGAACTCTGCTCTGCACCAGCTTTTCTGCAACAACTCTTCAAAATGATACCTACATTCAATTGATGTGAGCGTATATATAGCAATTGAGCTCTTAACTTTGACATTAACACTGCATGCTTCGGCCATAACTTCAGAATTGAATTCATAAATGAATTTGAAATTTTGGCTCCAATGGATCATAAAATGTCTGAGTGTTTGTATCAGTTTGTTGTTTCGCCATTTCTTGAAGCCTAAAATCCGTGCACCTTCATCAAGCGAAAACACGCCAACCGTCTGATCAAGCGGAACTTGCACGGCCTTTACTTTGTTATTGCTCTTCATTTGGCGACGGGCTCGGATCTCTTTCACTATTTCGTGAAAGCTAAACATCGTGCATGTTCATCCAGCGAAACCGCATGAGCCGTTCGATAAAAAAGAACTTGATCGGTCTTTATCTTATGCAGTGACTGGTGGTTTACCCCACTAACCGTGCACCAAGCGTTTAAGGCTAGCGGTTTTCACTATTTCGCGAGCAGTAATTACCTTGCATCTTCGGCCTGCGAAATGGCGCCCACCATCGGATCCTCCTTGAGATATTCGCCTTTTAACAAACCTAACTTGGCGGAAGTGGGCCCTTTGACCAGCACTATCCAACCTGGAAATCAACTGGTAAAGGAAACCGATGTGTCAATCACTTATTTGTCAAAAAACTTCCACGGGATCCACTTCAAGACTGCCACGTGCATCTGACAAGTCGCCTTTTCATCAGTAGTCTGATCCATCCATTCTGCCACGACACCAACCAAGTGGCTACCATGTCACTTCGCTACTTCATGAAGGTTAACTCTCGGTCACCTTAGGGTCGTGAAATAGCACTGACCGTCCAATCAAAAAGAACTTGATTGGCCTTTACCTTCAATCCTTACTACCTCGTGGATCAAGTTTCCTCTTCACCATTTCACGAAACCTAAAACCCGTGCATCTTTATCTCATGAAATATCGCGAGCCTTCTGATCAAAAGGAACCTGAACGATCTTTACCTTAGTTAAAACCTGGATGTCGGACCCACTTTTGCCTTTCACCATTTCGTGAACGGTAACTCACGGGTGTCTTTGAACTGCGAATTCACGCATGCCGTTAGATTAAAAAGAACCTGCGCGATGGTTAGGAAGCCCGATTAAAATTTAAGAACTTTAGGAAAGGCTTAGAGAAAATAAAGCGCTGCTAGACCCACCTAGGGAGAAAAAAGAAGGGGGGGACACTTTTCACGACAGACCGACCCCTTTTTTCAAGTGATAAAAAGTAATGCGGATTTAGAACATGAGGGTTTTTCTCAAAAACTGGAAGGGTTAGAATTCAAACCTTAAACCCTCTTCTAACCTAAGACAATCAGAGGCAACAAGACCATGACATACTCAATTTTTAATAGACTTTTAGCCAATCATGGAACAAGAATATCCATTTTTTAAACAGTGATAACAACGGCTCTGACTAGGGATGGTTGATCACAAGATCAACACAAGAATTTAGAAACTCTTTGGAGAAACAGACCAAACACAAGCCCAAAAGACAACAACAAAAGAAAACCTAAATATGTACGGACAAGGACCTATTGTGCATGGACATTAAGAGAAGTAATGTTTCAAGAATTTTCCATGCACTGGAAATTCCTGTACTTCACCATTCATATTCTACAAAAAATATGAATCCTTTCCATTAAGATCATAAACAACAGAGGGGCCTATCCATAATGACTCAAATTTTTTATGTTTCCCTTTGTCTTGCCCTCTTGCATTCCATTGAAGGACCATATCACCCATCTGAAACTTCCTCAATGTGATCCTTTTATCAAACAAATATTTGGACTGCAATTGAATCTTCAAATTCCTCTTGTGAGACAAAGTTCTAATCTCTTCTACCTCCACCATTTGAATCATTCTATCTTCCATAGGCTCAGAAAACTGCATGTCTTCAACTTGCAAGAACTTGTATACAAGAAGCAAGTTATTAACTGGCACCCTGGACTGTGTGCCATAAACTAATTCAAAAGGTGAAACCCCAATTGCTTTCTTGACAGTAACTCTGTCAGCCCATAAAGCTAATTTTAACTTTTGGTCCCAAGACCTTTTATTCTCCTCAAGGATTTTCTTAATAATGTTTGAGAGGCTCGTTACTTGATTAAGCTTTCCCATTACCCTAAGGATGGTATTGCGAAGAATATGACATAATTATCCCATGACTGGTGCAAAATTTAATGAACTCTTCTGATCTAAAACTCATGGCATTATCCATCACTAATTTCACAGTAACACCAAACCTGGTTATGACATTATCCATCAAGAAGTCAATAACAACCTTACTTGAGGCTCTTCTAGTGGGTATAGCTTCAATCCACTTGGTAAAATAATCAGTGGCTACTATAATCCACCTATGGCCTCTTCCTGATTTCTCAACAATTTCTCCAATAAAATCAATGCCCCATTGGACAAAAGGGGCTTCCATTGTGACTGGGTTGAGGGGTAAAGCTCCCTCATACTTCAACTTTGATGAAAACTTCTGGCATGGGTCACACCTTCAGACATGTTCATGGGCATCTTTAAACAAAGTAGGCCAATAATACCCAGCCTGAACCATCTTACTAGCAGTTGTCTTAGCAGAGTAATGACCTCCACACACTCCATCATGCATTTCAGTTAGCACTCTCTTAGCCTGGGATTCATCCAAACACATTAGCAATGGCCCATCTCTATTTCTCCAAAACAGATCACCCTGAATGAGTACATATTTCTGTGACTTCAACTTCAGAGTTCTTCTCTAGTTATGGGTCATTCCTTTTGAAAATGTTGCATCTCTTAAGAAATGTACTATCTATGAATACTAGGGCTGAACCTCAATACTGGTGACCAGGATGTTTTCAACTTCAACATTATTTATTTCAACATCAAGAAGGTTTGACTCAACCATAAGCTTAGCAAGGCCCAAACCTCTCACCAATTTAGTGATCTTTATCTCCAAATCAAACTCCTGGATTCTGTTTATCCATCTGCATCTCTTACCTGTGACCTCAAACTGGGATAAAATATCTTTGACAGTAGCATGTGGGACATAGGCAACTACTTGTGCATTTACAAGATATGGCCTGAAAGCTTTAACAACCTTGACCAAAGCATATGCTTGCTTCTCCATGATTTCATATTTTAATTCTGCAACTTGCAAGGATTTGCTATAAAAAGCTATGGGATGTTCATATCCTTCATTATCCTTTTGTAAAAGAACTGCAGCCACTGTGTGGTATGAAGCAAAAGAAAACAAAGAGAAAGGCTTACTGTAGTCAGGGGACTTCAACATTGGTGCCTCTTGAATAGCCCTTTTTATCTCAACAAAAGCCTTTGAAGCTTCTTCATTCTAGCAGAACTTTGTATCCTTCTTAAGTAGTTTAACGATGGGCTTGACTATCTCTGCAAAATTTGCAATAAAGCTTCTAACAAAATTTACTTTGCCCAGAAAAGATTGGATACCTTTAACATTCTTCGGCTCAGGCACATTGTTTATAGCCTCAATTCTTTCAGGGTCTATTCTTACCCCTTCTTTGGAGATGATATGCCCTAGCATCTTCCCTTCAGTAACAACAAAATGACACTTCTTTGGATTTAAGGAAACACCATATTCAAGAGCTTTACTGAAAACCTATTCTAAGTGTCCACAGTGGTCATCCACCCTTTTGGAAAAGCATGTCAAATCATCTTGATATACTACCATGATAATATTGACGAATTCTTTGAAAGCTACATCCATTGCCCTTTGAAATGTAGCTCCAGCATTCTTCAAACCAAAAGGCATTTTGACATACACATATGTTCCCCAAGGGGTGGTGAAAGCAGTTTTGAATTGTTCAGATTCCTTTACTAACACCTGGTTATACCCTGAGAACCCATCCATCATAGACAATAGGTCACAACCTATTACTCTTTGCAACATCACCTCCATATTAGGAGAAGAGTAATTATCTTTCAAGGAAGCAACATTTAGGTTCCTAAAGTCCACACAGAGTCTAATGTCCCCATTCTTCTTTCTAACCGGGACCAAATTTGAGACCCATGATGAATGTCTTATAGGCTTAATAATTCCCCCTTCCCTTAACTTGGTCGGTTCTTGTTGCATTTTAGATTCTAACAGGGGGTTAATAGGTCTTTATTTTTGTCTGAAAGGCTTAGCATCTAGAAGTAGAGGGACTTCATGCTGAAAAAGATCCTGTCTATACGCCTTCAAATCCTCATAAGACCAAGCAAAGACATGCTTATACTTCTTTAATAAATTAATAAGATTTATTCTGACATGAAGAGGCAATTTTTTTCCAATATATACCAACTTAGGGGATGATTATGTCCCCAAGTTTACCTCCTCTAGTTCCTCTAACTTAGTGGTTGATTGTTGGTGCAGATGACTGTCACTATAACTAAACATACCTTCCAGTTCTACCAACCCTTTAGGTATTTCATTAGTGTCTAACTGAACTAAGTCGTTTCCAAATACAGTTTCTCTATTTTCAACCACTTTCACTAAGGCATTGCAATCAATTTTTTGCCCATCATAGTCATCAATGCACTGTATAAACCTGAGAATATCTTCATCATCAGTAAACACTTGCCAATTTTATACATTGTCAGGAATGGAAGGCCTAGCTTTTACTTCAACTGTGGATATACCAGTTAGTGTTGCATCATCATTCTTTAATGCAACATTTGCTAAGAAGTCTGCCATGGTATTTTTAGATCTTTCTATCCAATTTATAGAGAATGCACTAAAATGCTCAATGACATCCCATACTACATGCTTGTATCTTTTCAATCTATCATTCTTAGATGCATACTTAGCCCTAACTTGAGAAACAACCAATTCTGAGTCTCCTAACACTTTTAACAATTGAATCTCGTGCCTTTTTGCAACTTCAAGACCCAATAGCAAGGCTTCATATTCAGCAGTATTATTTGTACATTGAAAGGCTAACAAGAAGGAATACTTGAAAGTTATACCTGATGGGGATACAAAGAGAACTCCTACTCCAGATCCTTCTTTTGAACAAGCACCATCAAAATACATGTGCCACAAATCATGTTGTTGGGATTCCAATTCAGTCACAATAGAATCAATATTCTTCAATTGAGGCAAGATTGGTTGTATTCTAAAATTGTTTAGATCCACATCAATCATACAATTCAGCATACTAGGGTCTACTTTCTCAATCACCCTAGGGGCACATGGTTCTCTATACAATTTAACATGGCTTCCATTAATAGGGATAGTAGCATATGAAAGATCTAACTGAACATTTCCACCCACTGCTGCAGCCCACTGCCTAGACAACAACATGCCATAGTGAGGTTTAGTGTCAGTTACAATGACATCCATCTTGAATGTTGCTTCAGGGAAGGCTGCTATTTTTACTTCAACATCTTTCATTGTACCTATCACTGGCACTTCTCTATTATCCATAGCATAACATTTCCCGTACACTGTACTCACTGACAATCCTAATTCTTTCATGACACCGTAGGGCATTACATTTGCAACTGCACCAAAGTCTATCATACAATTTTTGATTAACCAATTATTTACTAATAAAGTAACATAGAAAGGATCTACTTGTGAGGGTTCTTGGGTAATATTTGTTCCAACATATACCTCTGGGGTCTGCAGCTCCTGATCCTTTTCATCCTTAATTGAACCAGAAGGTAAAGATGTGTTACTGTCAGGTATCTTAGAAAACAAAGATAGAGCAACCTCTCTATATTCCTTTATTTTCAATAACTCTATCAATGGGACAGTAACCTTCATCTGAGTGAGAGCTTGAGTCATATCAAATGTGGAATTATTAGTCAACTCAGTAGTAGCTTTAGCTTTCTCTATTTTAGGCTGACTTGCCTTTTTGTTTGCAGCAATTCCTTGTATATCACCAACAGCCTTATCATCCATAGTTTTAGCTGTATCCTTTAATTTGTCATTTCCCTTTTTACTGTCTTGGGGCAATGTATCTTTACTTGCTGATTTCTTTTGAGATATCTCCTTTATAAACATTGAACCGGGTTCACCTTGGTCGATGTCTCTCTTAGTACTCCTCAAATTGTAATTGTGCTTGGCTTTGGCTATGGCAACTTTAGTGATATTTTTTACTTCTTCATCACTAGGCCTCCTGAGATGAACTTCTTCATCTTCAATTGTTACCACATTCAAAGTGGGATGCCAATCAAGTGTTAGTTGTCCTTGGTAATAACTTTTACTATCCAGCACATCACATTCATTAAATTCACTTTGTACATACTCATCATCACTTTCTATGATAGTTTCAAACATATTTATATCAGGCTCAACCTCTTGTATCATGGATTCTTCAAGGGCTTGAGCTACATCACATTGATGAGGAGAATGTGGCCCATCACAAGCCATACACCAAGGAGTATTCTCTATGTTATGAACATTTTTTCCTTTTAAAGGATCAGGGGTATCTTGGCTCTGAGTATTTTTTGGCTTCCTATTTTGAGGCTTACCATCCTTCCAAGTGGTGTTGTAAGGCATGTCATGCAACCTAAGAAGTCTATCTTGCCAGTTGTAATGAGGTTTATCATTTTTACTTACCTTGGTAGTCAGATCCTTCATGGCAGTCACTAATTTTTCTATCATGTCTTCTTCTTTAGCAACTTTATTAGGTTGTTGTTTTGACTCTTGCCACAGCCTACCATCAGTTCTTCTCCCTAATTTCCCAGATGCTTTTCTATTTCTCTCTACATTGATGGCAATTCTAAATTCATCTCTCAGGCTATGCGGATTTTTATAAATCAGAATATAGGCCATTTTAGAGTCAAGGGCATTGTAATAAGTATTCAGGCACATATTGTCATCTAACCTCATTACTTGATATAGTCTATGCATTGCTTTCTGAAATATGGCATTAAAATATGTGACAATTTCATTGTCAGACTTTTTGATATTGTTGAACTCATTGAGCATGAAGCTCACATTTGTCTTGTCACCATACCGTTCCTGAAAACAATTTTTAAAATCTTCCCAAGACCCAATGCTATTCACAGGAAGACCTCTATACCAGTCCCTTGCATCATCTACTAAGGACTGTACATATAATTTCATGATGACATCTTCATTTACAATTTCATAATCATTTAACAGGTCACCAAAAGACTTCAAGTTCTCTTCTGCACTGATTGCATTATTCCCAGCAAATTTGTGAAGTCTATCTCTCAATTCAGTAGGAACATGGTTGGGGTATCCTGGGATTCCATAAAAAAAAAGCTGCCTATAAAGCTCTAGGTTAATAGGTCTTCTTTGGAATTGGTTGGTAGCATGGTTATTTCCCATGTTCATTCTGACATTGGGGCTTTGAGTCAGAGAGATCTGGTTAGCTTGGTTAGTAATAGGGGCTTGATTGGCTGTGGTAGTGCTAATAGGCAGAGTTGGCTGAATTTTAACACGAGGGGATGAAGCTTGCTGAGGAGCAGGTTTATTTTGATCTACTGAGGGAAATATGATAGGAGGTGCTTTCAGATAGCTAATCTTTCTTTTAACGTCTTGGTTAGCTGCTTCTAATTCAGCCTTTTCTAACTCCATTTACAAATCTTCCTTCTCTTTCCTGATTCTTTCCATCTCTCTTTCATGTGTTGATAGCTTGTGAGAGATCTCCACTATAGTCTTAGATCCAGACCCACCTTCCATGCATTTCTGCTTTCCTTTGTCAACATCATTTCTGACAGGTTGTGGGTCACTAAGAACCTCCCTACTTGGTTGCACTACTGACTTGTATGCTGGTTTGGTCTTGGGAACTAAAATTTCCCTAATCACAGGACCTTCATCCTCACTCTTGGCCTTTTCTTAGGCAAGTAACTCAAGGTCAACAATTTGTCTCAGGAGCCTATCTCTCTCCATCAATTTTGCCTTTACTTCTCTCTCTTTATCTGCTTCCTTTCATGCTCTTAAGGAAATTAAATGACGAACTCTTCTATTCAGGTCCTCTATTTCTTGGGATACTTTTTCTTCATCAGGGAAGATTTCTTCAGAGTCCGATATATTGACTTGGTCAATATCAATCAAACTGATGTTTCCATCAATTGTCCTAGGTACAAAATCTCTTACTATGTTTGAACTACTTCTATCTTTCCCAGAAAAACTAGCATGGGATATCCCTTGATTTGAAAAATGGACATCTTCTACATTCCCAAATAAACTAGAATGGAAACCTAAAACATCATGCTCAAATTCGCGAGAAGAAGAATTTGAATT